>NC_060268.1:99786680-99907187 GCF_021613505.1 Equus quagga
AAGCATTTAGTAGATACCATTTTTAGTTGGGAGACATTCGTTTCCATTTCTGTTGTTTAAAAGACTTTCAGTTGCAGTTTTTCAAGTGAAACCATTCCTGGGAGAACCTACATAGCATGAATATGTACATGGTATAAATGTGTTTTGATATTTTCTGTCTCTCTCTCTAGGATGCACACACACACACACATATATCCCTAGGTTCAGTTAACAGTTCATTTAGGATTATTGCCTCTCTGATCACAATTAAGCTGCAATTATCCTTTTCATGATGCTTTTGCCTGATTTGGGAATCAAGGTTATAATAACCTCATAAAATGAATAGGAAAGTTTTCCTTCTTTTCCATCCTCTGAAAATATTTTTATAAGCAAAGGATTATGCATTCCTCAAAGGGTTTTGAAGAAGATGTCTGTAAATAGTCTGGATCTATTTTTCATTGGCATCCGGGGCAACTGGGTAAATTTCACCTCCTTTCATGGGACTTTTCTATTTCTTTTAAAATAATTTTGTTGGAGTATAGTTTTCTAGAATTCTATTCTCTTTCATTAAAACCTCCAGATTTGTCAGCATATCGTCATTCATGAGGTCTCTCTATAAGCGTTTAAAATCCCTATTCCCTCCAGCTTCAGGTCCCTGACCCAACCAACAGTCAAAGCTGGAACTCCAACCCTAGGCAGCAGAGGCCCATGGTCACAAATCATGATAGGGAACAGTTTTCCCTCAGGGACCAGACAGAGACAGAGAGTTTTCTTCCAGTCTGCCCGCGGCATCTGTGACTGAGGGTGCATTTTTTTCTGGGTCACTCTTTCATGCTACCACCCAGTCCTTCTACTTTCACTGTTTTGTGCAGGGCTGTCGGTTCCCACCTGCCACCTCGTGCAACGAACGGCAGGGCTCGCTTTCATTCTGCACGGAGGCGTTAAACCTCATACCCCCAGTATGCTGAGAGGGACAATCTCCCACCCAACTAAAGCCACTGAAGGATCAGCTCCCATCCTTATGAGTGTGATTTCCAGAAACCTTTCCTTTTTGGCACATACCAATTATCTGTTCTTTCTTGCGAGCTTAATTCTGCATTTAGAAGAATGTTAATCAGTTTCATAAGGCATTTTTGGTGCTGTCACAATGGCAGGGTCTTCAAGAATATATCTGAAGTATTGTGGGAAGATGCAGGTAGATTGCCTCTTAAGGTCACAGAGTCCCGGGATCTGTGGAAATGGAACCACTGAGAAATTAAAAACCTAGGAGCATGCAAGGAGGCTTCATTGAGAAAGAAACATTCCAGCTGAGACTCGACGGATATGTAAGATTATTTACACAGAGCTCGAAAGGAGGAAGGAGGCATGCTTAGTCGTAAACAGATCTTCACAATGCGAATTTAAGGCAACTCCAAATGATAGCTATTTGAAGGGAAAAAAGCTGAACAAAAAATCCTAAAGAAAGCGGAGTAGAGCCACATTTGGTGAATAAGACATTACTGAGTGAATGAAAATAACCCTCCACGGTCGGGAGCTCCCAAATGAAACAAAACTGTTTATTCAGCTGTGTTTAAACACTGAGAGCATCACCTCAGAAAAGCCATTCCAGAAGAAGTGGCCCCAGACAGACACTGCTTTGAGTGTGTGTCCCTGGTGCCGTGATAAGAGGCTGATGGTAAAGTGGCTGGATCTTAGCCGGAAACTGGCCACTCCAGGGTAAGTGAGGAGCAAGATGTCCTCAGACAGAAGTCCAGTGTCTGGGTAAGACTGGCTGTACAGGTGACATAAAGCCCAAGGTGAAATGAACCCCTCTCACAAATTACACAAACATTGGCTAAACTTCATCTCACTCTGGGAATAAGTTCAAGCCTACTTTCCACCTCACAAAGTGAATCAGAGGCATTTTTATTCAGAAAGTGGATAAAACCTTAGTGTTCTAGTTGTAAGTGTACCTTTCATAGCTGGCATGAGAGCTGTAAACAAAGTGATAAAAGGGGTTGAGGTGGCTGCGTTGGGCATCCCCATTCTTATTAGGAGAGGACAGACTTACACACGCACTAAAGTGCTTCATCTTTTTCTTACTTGTTCCAAAATAAAAGCAGGTGATAAAATAGCTGGTGAACTAAATCTGTTTTGAAGAACGAGTCTTATGGGGTAATCCTAGCCAGAGGAAGTGATCAGGGCCTGTCCATATTAAATAACTATTTATTTAACTAAGCCCTTTGAACATTTGTATCGAGGGATAAAAATCTTAGTTATCTGACAATCCACCATTTAATCACTAAATCTGAGCTAGTTGAGCGAGTATTGGAAACCTGCCACCTTCCCTCCACTTTGCATGTCAAGACCCAGTGATGGTGACTGAAGAAACAGGAGTTGTCTGTGTTGACTTCTGGCTCCTCCACTCCCCTCAGCACCAGATGCCTCAAGGGAGAATGTTGGACTAAGAAGTTCTATTGCAACTAAATATTTATCCATCACTGGAGTAAATTTCTAGACTCAGATATGGAATTTTCTTTTTGCTGAGTTTTCTACTTCTCCCACCAAAATTTTGGGGAGGTGAGAGATCATTCAAATCAGTTTCAGCTACTGAAAGGAGTATTTTGTGGTAGAGACGCAATGTTTTGGTTTCACGCTTTCCCCAAAAAAGAGAAAGAATGGGCATGATGGAGAGAAAAAGAGGTAAGAAGTTGTTGAACTAAGACACTGTAGATGGTATAAAGGAAAGAAGTAAACAGACCTGAATCCTAGCATTCTACAGTTTACTTCCTAAATATAATGATGGGCTAGTTACTTAACCTCTCTCAACCTCAAAGCCCTTTGCTATGAAACAAGGATAGTAATATTGTCTCGTTGACCTCGTCATGTGGTGTGAGACCATATGAAATGAGACATTTGAAGATACGACTGGGAGGTAACGTGGCCTTAAAGACAGAGTGGCCTGGAACTCCCTCCAGTATCCTTAGTAGTACATCCATTCACTTCTGACCCACATTTAGGGGGCACTTGCTCCGGATAAGGCACAATGTTGGGCACCAGAGATAAACCTGACTTCATCATTAACCCTGCCTTCAGGGAGCATCCAGCATTGTGATGGGCCCTGATTACGTGTATCTCTACAAAGGACCCTACCAGACTGAGTGACAAAGTCCACAAGAGTTTGGAAGAACGAGAGGCCCCTTTCCACTCAGCATCTTCCAGAACAATTTCTATAGCCTTCTAGCCCTCTGGGAAGTTAATAGATGGTACACTTAAAAAATCATGTGAAATAAATTTGGAGAACACTGAAAAAAACACATAATAAGTTTCTTTTCATCAGGACTCCTCAGAACTTTAAATATTCAACTATGCATTATAGCTCTCCAAAGGGGAGAGGGTATTGCTTGTTTTTTGAAATGATTTGTGTATGAAATCCATTAGTGCCCTTATAAGAGTCACGAGAGAGATTGCTTCCCTGTGTGAGGACACAAGGAGAAGTTGGCCATCTGCAACCTGGAAGGGAGCCCTCACCAGAGCCCGACCATGCTGACACCCCATCTCAGACCTCCAGCCTCCAGGACTGGAGAAATAAATGTCTGTTGTTTATAAGCCACCCATTATACAGTGCTTTGTTCTGGCAGCCCCAACTGACCAAGACACAAGATCAAGGTGGTATGGGCCCAGATCATGAAGAGATCGTAATTGTAAGCCCAAGCACTTGAGATTGCTTTGTAACACGACCATGAGTGCTCAGATATGGTTCATGATCTTGTCAGTCAATTCCTTCAGTCATCTTCACAAAATCCTGGAAAAAGTAGGAAACTTTCCTCCTATGGAACTGTTTTTCTGGAGGCTCTCTGTCCTCATCCTCAAGCCAAATGAACCTCCGTGAAAACAGCAAACAACATCCAACATCTACAGATTATCTAAATATCTTCTTTGACCTTTTCATGCCTAAATTGTTAAGTGAATTGTGTTGCATATAATTTCTCATGGGACTAATCTCAAATCCCAATACTGAACAAATGGTCCTCCGCAAGTCTGAGAAAACTGATCAAAAATGATCACCGGATATATGAGAATCTTCAGTGTCTCGAAAAGAAGAAATCTTCACCTTTTCCAATCCCTTCCAAATTCCTATATCTCTTTTCCTCTTACATCCCACTGATGCCCTTGTTTCTCATTTCATGGTAAAAACTGAAGGCATCAGAAGAGAAACTCCTCAAGTGGTCCCTCCAAACATACAGGGTCATTTCTACCAGCTAAAATAAACTGCAGTAGCTTCCGTTCTTTAAAGAGTGCCTCCCACTAACCCATTCGCCCTTCAGACACCAACCCCCGTTTTCTGCTTCTCTTTAAGGCAAAGTTCCTTGAAAGAATTGCCTATACTCACTGTCTCAAGGTTTGCTCCTTCATATCTTCTTAAACGTGTATCAATCAATCCTTTTCCCACATAGCTCCAATGAAACATCTCCTCTCAAGGTTATCAATCTAAGGTCAGTTCCCCATCCTCTTCTTACCCATCCTCTCTGCGGCTGCTGACATTGTGGCACTGTATTGTGGCGAAAACACCCAATCTTTTCTCTTGTGTTTCTCCTTTACTCTTACACTACTACCATATTCACTACACTACTGATACCAGATTTGGGGCGGGGGGTGCCCACACTAACCAATTCTGCAACACTAGCTGGTTGTCCCACAACTTGGCTCAATTCTGATGCTATCTACTAGGAGATAGCATCAGATCCCGCAGGTTAAGGGCTCAGTCCCAAAGACTGCCTCCCACTCCACTTCAGATGCCAATCGCAAGTCCAGGTTGCTAGCTGTTCTTCTGACCTATCGACTATAATTCTGAGGTTCCCAGGGGCTGGCCCTGTGGCCGAATGTTTAAAGTTCTGCCTGCTCTGCTTCAGTGGCCCGGTTTGAGGATTCGGATCCCAGGTGTGGACCTATTCCACTCATCAGCCATGCTGTGGAGGCATCCTGCATACAAAGTGGAGGAAGATTGGCACAGATGTTAGCTCAGGGCAAATCTTCCTCAAAAAAAAAAAAAAAGAAATCTGAGGTTCCCACAACCCCCTCCTCAGGTTTAATTAATTTGCTAGAGTGACTCACAGAACTCAGGGAAATACTTGTTTATGTTGACCAGTTTATTAAAGGATGTGATAAAGGATACAGATGAACAGCCAGATAAAAAGATACATAGGGCGAGATGTGGGAGGTTCCCAATTGCAGGAGCTTCTGTGCCCATGGAGTTGGGGTGTGTCACTCTCCTGGTGTGGATGTGTTCACCCACCTGGAAGCTCTCTGAACCCCATACTATTGGGACTTTTATGGCTGCTTCCTCATGTAGGCATGATCAATTATTAACTCCATCTCCAGCCCCTCTCTCCTCTCTAGAGAATGGGAGTTGGGACTGAAAATTCCAAGCTTCTAACATGACTTGGTCTTTCTGGTGCCCTGGAGCTATTCAGGAGCCTACCCAAGAGTCACTTCATTAGAACAAAAGATGCTCCTAGTGCTCTTATCACTTAGGAATTTCAAGGATTTCAGGAGCTCTGTATCAGGAACTGGGTTCAAAGACTAAATATTAGGAAAAAAAGATGCCCCAAGTGCACTCATCACTGAGGAAATTACAAGGGTTTTAGGAGCTCTGCGTCAGGAACTGGGGGCAGAGACCAATATATCTATTTTCTATTATCTCACTGGTCCACAGGACACTATTCTCTGTTGCTTCTCCTCCTATGTCACTAACCAGTCCTTCTCCATTTCTTCTCCTCACCTTCCTGACCTATAAAGACCAGGTACTCAGGACCAGTTCTCAGTTCTCTTTGTTCTCAGTATCCTCTCTCTAAATTACCTCATCCACTTCCATTCCTTTAAATACCATTTACATCATTCATTTATGTAGCTCTGATCTCTTTCCTAAACTTCAGGAAAGACAAATTCCTACATGGACTGTATCTATACATCCTCTTAGATATTGAAAGTCTAAAACTTAACATATCTAAAACTAAAGTATTGATTTTCCTCTACACCAAACTTATCCTTCCCCCGCAGTCTTAGAAAATAGCGACTCAAGCCAAAAACATTTAATTCAACATTCCTCTCAAATATCATATTATATCTTCAGCAAATCCTTTGGGATAAATCCTTTTGGATTTATCATCCCCAAATATCAATAGTCTGATACACTTCCCACCTTCTCTACCGGCACCAGCCCGGTTCTCTTTATCCCAAGCCTCCATCATCTCTCCCCCTGGTTTATTGCAATAGCTACCTGCTGCAATTGGTTTCTTTTTTCTCACCTTTGCCCCACACCCCCCACATAATCTGTTCTTCCCAGAATAGCCAGAGTGACTCTTACAAATCAGATCTTGTCATCCTTTTGTTCCAAACTATCCAGGAACTTTTCATATTAGTGACAGTAAAATCTAAGGTCTTTACAATGTTCCCAAAACATCCTCACTTCCTCTCTGAACCCACCTCCTACCACACTCCCTCTCGTTCACTCTACTCCAGCCATCCTGGTCTCCTCACTCTTTGCCAAACACATAGCATTGCCCCTGTGTCTGATTCCTTTCAAGATTTTCTCTCCATCTTTCGTTTTATGCAGTTTGCCTATTACATGTGTAGGTTTGGTGTTTGTTGTATTTTTCCTGTTTGGAGTTTCTGAGCTTCTTGCATCTGTGTAGTTCACTAAGCTTGGGAACTTTCCAGCCTCTATTATTTCAAGTATTTTTTTTTTTGCCCCCTTTTCTCTCTCCTTTCCTTCTGGAACTATAACTAACATTTTTTAGCTTGCCTGATGTTCTCCATATTTCTCTGAGGTTCTCTTAATTGTTGTTAAACATCCATTAATTTGTCTTCAAATTAGTCATCTTATGCTTAATTAAGTAAAGTCTATCTCTTAATGCTAAAGATTTATCCTTAATTTTAGAGTATGTTGTTCTCACTCTTGAGACATAATATTTCTTGGTTCTCACCTGAAAGGCTAAGGTACTTAGAGGCATCTCTAAACTGTGTTTGATCTGGAACTCCAGTATCTCCTGTCCTGTTCTCTGATATCACCATTCAGCTCCTGACCCACAGTAGGCAGTTTGTTCTAGGCCTCATAAATTCTTTCCCTGTGCGTGGGCAGCTCAGACCTTGGCCAAAGACCCATGATGTATCCTCATGTAGATTTCCTAGGCACTCCCCACCTATTTTCACTCAACTCCCTCTCCTCAGCTATCCTGCTTGCAAATTACAACAGCCTCAGCATCCTACAACTTTAATCTTTGAATTTTCAGCTGAGAGAGAATGCTGTTCCATTTGGGACTATCTTTCCCACTTTGTTTCAGGAAAGTGCCTCCAAACAAAAAAGCTAGAGCAATCATGGGGCTCATCTTGTTTACTTCCCTCTCTCAAAGATCAGTATCCTGTACTGCCTATTATCCAATGCTTTACATATTTTGTCTAGTTTTATCGTTATTTTCAATGGAAGGAAAAATCCAATTCTAGTTACTCTGTCCTTGCTGGAAGCAGAGTACACTGGAATTTTGATAGAAAATTCATTGTTGCTCAAAATTCTACACCCAGTCATCATGTTATTTAAGTATAAGATGAAAGTCTTATACTTGCTAGGGCTCAAAAAACATACTGCCATATATCTCTCCTGAAAAAAAACGATGGATGCTGTATCTTGTTGAATGCTTTCTCTGCATCTATTGAGATGTTCATATGATTTTTATTCTTCATTTTGTTAATGTGGTGTATCATGTTGATTGACTTGTGGATGTCAAACCATTCTTGCATGCCAGGGATAAATCCCATTTGGTCATGTTGTGTGATCCTTTTAATGTGCTTTGAATTTGGTTTGCTAATATTCTGTTGAGGATTTTTGCATCCATGTTCATCAGGGATATTAACCTGTAGTTTTCTTGTCTTGCAATGTCTTTGTCTTTGGTTTTGAGGTCATGCTGACCACATAAAAAAACTTTGAAATATTCCCTCTTCTATTTTTTGGAAAAGTTTAAGAAGGATTGGTATTAATTCTTTTTTAAATGTTTGGATGAATCTAGAGGACATTGTGCTAAATGCAGACACAGAAGGACAAATATTACATGATATCACTTATAAGAGGAATCTAAAATAATCAAAATCATAGAGGCAGAGAGTAGAATGATGGTTGCCAGGTGCTGGGGGAAAGGGGAAATAGAGAGGTATTAGTCAAGGGGTAGAAAGTTTCAGTTATACAAAATGAATAAATCCTAGAGATCTACTGTACAGCATAATGTCTATAGTTAACAATACTGTATTGTATACTCAAAAATTTTGCTAAGAGTGGAGATCTTATGTTAGGTGTTATTATCATAAATAGATAAGTAAATAATAAGGAGGGCAAGAGGGAAAAAGAAATTGGGACACCATTGAAGCAGTTTAAGAAATGTAAAACCCTATTATAAAATATGCACAAATATACTATATAAATGTGAAAAATACTATGAAATAGAAAATGTTCTAGGACAATATGATTTACCACAACTAATTTTTTAAATGGAAAAACTGCATAATCCAATAAACACAGGATGAGAAGGAGGAGAAAATCGTCAAAGATTTATCTATAAAATTGTTGTGGGTCTAGATAATTTGGGAATAATTTTATTCAAACTTTTATTGTACAGATAATTCCTATTCTATTAAAACTCTCCAAGAAGGGTGAAAATACAACTGATTCATTTCATAAAACTAGAAAAATGCTAATATAAAATCCTCAGGGTAAATAATACAGAGCAATCTCATTTAGCAATAGATATAAAAACATTCTAAACAAAATGTTAGCAAACAGGAATTATCAGTGTATTAAAGTAATAGCCAAGAAATATGGCGTATATTTACTACAAAAGTAGTTTTACTGCACAGCAATGTGCATGTACTTAATGCACAGAACTGTACACTTAACGGTTTAGGGGCTGGCCCCATGGCCAAGTGGTTAAGTTTGTGTGCTCCACTTTGGCAGCCCAGGGTTCACCGGTTCGGATCCTTGGCACAGACCTACACACTGCTCATCAAGCCATGCTGTGGCAGCATCCCACAGAGAAGAACTAGAAGGACCTACAACTAGGATATACAGCTATGGACCGGGGCTTTGGGGAAAAAATTAAAAAGAGGAAGGTTGGCAACAGATGTTAGCTCAGGGTCAATCTTCCAGAAAAATTAAAAGGTTAAAATGGTAAATTTTATGTTAAGTATATTTAACCACAATTTAAAAAAGAAAAAAATAGATTTACTACAAAAGTATAAGGACTATTCACTATTAGATCTATTAATATTAATCCTATTATTGGTTTCATGAGAAAATCGTGTATATGTTTCAGCAGCTACTGTTTTAATAAAGTCAATATCTATTTCTATTTCTACTTGCTAATATTTTGGCAAAATTGTAATGGGAAATTACTTGTCTATCATGACAAAACATTTGTCTCAAACCAACAGCCAACATTATGTTCAACGGTGAAACCCAGAGGCATTTTTATAATTATTCATGACAAGAGAGGAATAGTTGCATTGATTAGTGCTAACACATTTTAGAATGGTTAGTCAATGCAATTAGACTAACTAAGTAAATAAATAAATAAAACGAGTTTATAAGTATTCACAGAAGTTGTGACTGCATACCTGAAACATATAAGAATCAACTGAGAAATTGTTACAGCCAGAGCTCTTAGTGTGGTGGTTGGTTACAAAATAAATATACACAAAAAGACTTTCTATACACCTGCAATAACCAGTTAATTATGTAATGAACCAAAAAATGTCATTCAAAATTAGAACAAAAATATAAAATATCTAAAAATTACCGTTTAAAAACGAAACAGGACCAACAAGAAGAAAACTATAAAATTTTACCAAAGAACTTAAAAGTATCACACAGGTGTGTATATACAAATACCAAATCGTTATGTCGTACACTTGAAACTAATATAATGTTATATGTCAATTATACCTCAATAAAAAAAGGCATCAAAAATGTGGAAAGCCATTATCACTAAAAATTAACCTTAAAAACATAACGCTAAATACTTATAGTGAAATGTAAATATATGTAATATACAAATATATAATATGTTTTTATTTCTATAATAAAATAACCATACGTGTAAGTTTTTTGGTTTTTTGGGGGTTTTTTGGGAGGAAGATCAGCCCTGAGCTAACATCTGCCACCAATCCTCCTCTTTTTGCTGAGGAAGACTGGCCCTGAGCTCACATTCGTGCCCATCCTCCTCTACTTTATATGTGGGATGCCTGTCACAGCATGGCCTGCCAAGCGGTGCCATGTCCGCACCCGGCATCTGAACCGGTGAACCCCCGGCCTCCAAAGCAGAACGTGTGAACCTAACCGCTGCACCACCGGGCAGGCCCGCATGTAAGTTTTTTTTAAATTAGGAGTCTTGGAAAATCTAAAGAAGAAAATTTAAACCTCAGAAGGCCACCATCCAGAAGTGTGCACTGTTATAATTTGGAACTCTTTTCAGACACTTCCACTGGCAAGTACATACATACATGTACTTGGTAGCATTATATGATAAATACTGTTTTGCATTCTTTTTAACCTACCAATATGTCTATAATATCTTTCCACGCAAGTAAATGTAGATCTACCACATGGTTTTAATGACCGCATATTTGCTTATTATTTTATCATGTAACTAGAATCTAACTCATTTAACCCACTTTGTTATTGATAGCGATTTATGTTGGTTAAATTTTCAGTACTATAAACACTGCTGCAATAAATAACTTTGCGCCTTAATGCCTTGCAAAGTTCACAAATGTAACAAACAGAGGGGCCGAAGGTCAGACTCCAGACCTCGGACTCTTAATTTTTCTGATCTTCTGTGATAATCTGCTGAGGGATAGGAGATTTCAGGCTAAAAGTTATGGAATTCTTTGCAATTCTGGTGACTTTATATAAATAAAATTAAAGTACAAATAGCAAACTTGAAAGAAATAATTGTATTATAAAAGGTTAATAATGTTTATATGTGATCAAGATAGATCAAAGTATGCTGCAGGAACAAATCTCAATGACTTAATGTAATAAAAATGGGAGTTTCCACATTAATGACACATGCACAGCATGGATTGGTGAGGGGCCTTGCTGCAGCCACGCAGGGACCCAGATTGACAGAGGCTCCACAATCTTTTGACGCCACATCAAGAAATCAATGCAAGTCTTCCTGGATCACTGTAGCAGGAGACAAAAAAGCATGGAAAATTGATTCTTGCTCTTAGATGCCTTGACCAGAAGTAAAACACTTCATTTCTACCCAAAATCCATTGGCTTGAGCTACCGGCATGGCCCTGCCTACCTGCAAGGGGGCTGTGAAAGCGTGTTCCTCCCAAGGGTTCAGGAAGAAAAGAGAAACAAGCATTAGAGAGCACTGGAAATCCCTACCACAATGTATTCTTCTGGTCATCAAGCATTCAACTAATTCTTCTTCTGCAAAAAAAAAAAAAAAAAAAAGTAGAACCACCTTCTCCCCAAGGGAGAAAAACAAAGTATGTCCAGTCACTGAATCTATATCAAATCCTGGGGCTCAAGGTGATAGCAATAGTCTCTCAACCAAGTCCATCTCCTTCTGATCCAAAGCAGCAAAGACATATTATTTCACAGGCACCCATCGTACAGGAGTGGAATGGGTGCAGGTTCCCTACAGCAAGCGCTTCCACTCAGAGTGTAGAATGGGAGACACGGAATCACTGGCTCATAGCAATTCTGAATTCCAACCAGGTAGACACCGTGACATCTGGGAAGGGATGTGGTGGCATGAGGAGCTCTCGATAATGCCCTGATTCTGCTCCCTTTTCCGTCATTCTGTGGCTCCTAACCACGCTCCAGATGTTCTCCTGGGCCACATCTGCAGTGGGAATTGGAGAATATGTCCTTTTTGAGACCTGAACAGTTTTCTCAGACCACTTCCTGCTTCTAGAGGGTTAGGGTTTTATTTTCCAACCTGGATGATTTGGTAAAATATTATCCCAAACCAAGATCATTTCCTTCCTTAGAATAATTTTGGTATTAACTATGAATAAATTATTCTCCTTTTAATCCACACCAATTATTAATGGGGAAAATCCGAAACAATCTAAATATCCAATAATCATTGATTTATTGAACTATTGTACATCTATAAGTTGTCCAAATATATTATTAAATAATAGGGATTATGAAGTTGTTTACACGTCATTTTTGTGGGTGAAAATGAAGGAAGGATGGAAGGAAGGGAGGAAGGAAAGAAGGAAGGGAGAATAAAATCTGGAAATCTCTTCACCAAGATTAAAATCTTTTTAACTCTATGAAGTGGATTTAGGATTTGCTTGACTGTTTTTGTTGTGTTTGGTGTGATGAGGGTGTTTTGTTATCCCCATGCTGATCTGTATGATCTAATGTTTCTGGAGTACATATGAATTTATTGTGTAAAACACAATTATTCGAACGTAAAGATTTAAAAAATCTCAAAATGTAAGAGATTTTCAAAATCTCTTCCCCTTCCTGGAATGCTTTAACAAAGCCTGTTTGACCACCTATGCGTGCCTTGGTAATCACAAGTTGTGTAAGGAGCATGACAACTCATACAGCAACAAATGAGTTCTCAAGCCCTAAAGAAACTACGTGGAATGCATGACCATTTTGAGGTAGTTAAAGACTTCTCTGTTCTCTAAATCTAAGTCATGTGCGTGTGTGCATGTGCACACACGTGTGTGAGAGAGAGAAAGAGATGGCAAGGGGAGCAAGGAAAGAAAGCTTGCACATTTTAATATGTGTTACACATTTTCTCAGGAGCTGAGATCCTGTCACGTGCTGCATTAGAAAGACAGCAGGGGTTGGAATCAGAAATAAGTTGCATACAGCTCAGGCTCTATGCTTGACAACAGCCTTGATGCGGGGCATTCTGTGAACCTGTCTGAGATGCTTTTTTCTCACCCACAAAATATGACAAGTAATAATTCCTACCTGACAGGGTTTTGGTTAGAACCAGATGAGACGATGCAGTTGAAAGCATTTTGTAATCTGTACATCACCTCACCTAAGGATTTGTGACTTGGTTTCTAGTCCCCTTAACGAATGGCACACCACCACATAGTAGGTACTCAATCTTTAACATTGTTTCCTTTCAGCTTTCGATGGGCCTAAATAACGCCAAAGTCTAACACATAAAGTCATGTAAAATCAGGTTCTTGATGTTTCTGTTTTGTTCACTGTCTCACCTCCCTCGTATTGCCTGCTCACACCCTCAAAAAGGCTTATTTTTTGGGAGGAAGTCATATGACAAGTAAAGAGATGGAGGAACTTGTGCACAATTTTTTTTAAGTGAGAGAGCGAATAGAACAGCATTTGCTATAAAGTGAAGGTGAAATAAAGCATCTATGTGCCACAAATGATTGAGCCTGCCTCATCCATTCCCTGAGATGAATGAATGAATTGCTTTCAATTCTTGGTTCCACTGAGCTACAGCGGTTTCCACAGTGAAATCCTGCCACTGCTTTCAATAGGTACAGAAGATGGAAAAGCCATTTCTTTAATGAGAATTTGGTGGGAAATCGTTTCTTTGTGCCTTCTCCTCCCCCAACAAGTAGTTTCTAGCATTGAAACGAAAAGGGGACTCACTTCTATAATATGTCCAACCCAAGATGTCTTGAGATGACAGATACTGCACAGTTTGCTTTGCAGAAATAGAGTCCTTCTCATGAGTTCTGAGGAGGAATAACTGAATTGACTTGTGAGAAATCAAAAGAGAAAAAAGTTTTCCAATCTCCCAGCAGCACAGGAAAAAAATACTTGGCTTATTGCAAAACGTGAGTCCTATCATAGGTCATAGTTGAGCCTCATTTTGAAGGCAATTCATAATTTATTCAAATTGTATTGCTTTTTCTAAGTTTTTAGATAGAGGGTTTGATTCTAGGCCCGAATGTGTTCACGGAAATGTTGGAAAATAAATGAGATCAGCTCTGAATCTTGCAACTTGGCTTCAGTTTTTTCTTAAACTTTTTATTTTGAGATAATTGTAAATTCCTATGCACGTGTAAGAAATAACACAGATTCGTATATCCCCTCTTTACTCCGTTCACCCAACAGTAACATCTTGCTAAACTATACTACAATATCACAACCAGGATACAATCTACTGATCTTAGTTAGATGTGCCCAGTTTAACTTGTGTGTGTGTGTGTGTTTAGTTCTATGAAATTTTATCACATGTGAGGTTCACGTATCCACAAGCACAGTCAAGATACCCAACAGCTCTGTTGCCACAAGCATCCATTCTCTTGCCCATTTACAACCACTCCCACGTCTCTCCTTGCCCCCTTTTGGAACTGATTTTTTCTCACTCAGCAAAATTCCCTTGAGATTTTTCCAAGTTATTGCATGTATCGATAGTTTTCTTCTTTTATTGTTAACTAGTATTCTATGGTGTCGATGGACCAGTTTGTTTAACCATTCAGCCATAGAAAAACACCACGATTGTTCCCCATAATGGGCTATTAAAAGTAAAGTCACTATGAGCATTCACGTACAGATTTTTGTGCAAACAGAAATTTTCATTTCTTTGGGATAAATGTCCAAGGGTGCAATTACTGGGTCATATGGTAGTTGCAGGTTGATTTTTATGGAAACACTGTGGCTCTGTTTTCAGACTGGATATAACATTTTACATTCCCACCTGCAATGTATGAGTGATCCAGTCTCTCTGCCTTTTGGCTAGCATTTGGCTTTGTCACTATGTTTTATTTTAGGCATTCTGATAGATGTGTTGTGATATGGCATTGTGGTTTCCGTTTGCATTTCCCTAATGGATAACGATGCTGAACATTTTTACATGTGCTTATTTGCTTTCTATTTTAATTCCTCTGTTTCTCTTTTCTTGCCTTCCTGTGAGTTGCTTGGGCATTCTTTTAGGACTCCATCTTGACTCATTCGTTGTGTTTTTACATGTATTATTGCCGTGTATAGTTTTGTTGTGGTTGCTTTGTGTGTTACAATATACGTACATACATACATGACTTAGTCTTCTGGTATCAGTGTTATGCTACTTGGATTGAAGTGTAGAAACCCTACTTGTCTTTAAGTCATTTTACCAACCCGCCTTTAAATGTCTTGAGTCTCAGTGTTATAATTTATGTTTTAATCATTCCATATGATTTAAAAAACTCATGAGAAGGGCAGTCTCTTTTATTTACTCATACATCTGTTCTTTCCATTTTTCTTCCTTTCATCCTAATGGTCCAAGATTCCTTCTTCTACTATTTCTTTTCTGTTTGAAGAAACTCTTTTAGCCCCCATTCTTTAAGGATAATTTTGCTAGTCACATTTTTAAATTCGTTTTATTTCATCTTAGGCTATCGTTTTTTTCCCGTTCTTTCTTTTTTTTTTTTTTTTTTTTTTGGAGGAAGATTAGCCCTGAGCTAACACCTGTCGCCAATCCTCCTCTTTTTACTGAGAAAGACTGGCCCTGAGCTAACATCCATGGCCATCTTCCTCTATTTTATATGTGGGTCACCTGCTACAGGATGGCTTGTCAAGTGGTGCGTATGTTCACACCCAGAATCCAAACTGGCAAACCCCAGGCTGCCGAACTGGAACGTGCGAACTTAACTGCTGTGTTGCTGGGCTGGCCCCTCTCCTTTATTTCTGAAGAATAGTTTTGCTGGATATAGAATTCCTGGCTAAACATTGTTTTCTTTCACCTCTTTAACAGTGGTATGACATTTCTTCTGGACTCCATAGTTTCAGATGGAAAATCCAATGCCATTTGAATTAATGTTCTCCTATAGTTAATGCGTCATTTCTCTCCAGCTGCTTTAAAGAATTATTTTTTTTACCTTTTGACCTCTTTCACCAATTTCTCCCACCCCCTATCCCCTGCCTCTGGCAACCACCAATCTGTTTTATCATATCTATGAGCTTGTTTGTTTTGTTTTGTTTTGTTTTTAAGATTCCAAACATAAGAGAGATCATATGGTATTTGTCTTTCTCTTTCTGACTCATTTCACTTAGCATAACGCCCTCAAAGTCCACCCATGTTGTCTCAAATGGCAAAATTTCATTCTTTTTATGGCTGAATAATATTCCATTGTATGTACATACCACAATTTCTGTACCCACTCATCCAGTGATGGACACTTACGTTGTTTTCCATATTTTGGCTATTATATATTTATATATATATTATAAATAATGCTGCAATGATCATGGTGGTGCATATATCTTTTCAAGTTAGTGTTTTCATTTTCTTTCGATAAGTATCCAAAAGTAGAATTGCTGGATTATATGACAGTTCTATTTTTAATTTTTTGAGGAACCTGCATACCGATTTCCATAGTGGCTGCACCAATTTACATTCCCACCAACAGTGCACAACAGTACCCTTTCCTCCACATCCTCGCCAATGCTTTTGTTATTTCCTGTCTTTTCAATAATAGCCATTCTAACAGGTATGAGGTAATATCACATTGTGGTTTTGATTTGTATTTCTCTGATAATTAATGATGTAGAGCATCTCTTCATGTACCTGTTGGCCATCTGTAGGTCTTCTTTGGAAAAATGTCTGTCAGATCTTCTGCCCATTTTTTAATCAGATTGTTTATTATTTGCTATTGAGTTGTACGAATTCTTTATATATTTTGGATATTAGCCCTTTATCAGATATATGATTTGCAAATAATTTCTCTTATTCAGCAGGCTGTCTTTTTGTTTTGTTGATGGTTTCCTTTGCTGTGAAGACACTTTTTAGTTTGATATAGTCCCACTTGTTTATTTTTGCTTTTGTTGCTTTTACTTTTGGTTCCAAAATCAAAAAATCATCACTAAGACCTATGTCAAAGAGCTAACTGCCTATGTTTTCTTCTAGAAGTTATGATTTCAGGCCTTACCTTCAAGACTTTAACCTATTTTGAGTTAACTTTTGTATCTAAAGTAAAATAGGGGTTCAGTTTTATTCTTTTGCGTGTGGCTGCCCCATTTTCCCAACACCATTTATTGAAGAGACTCTCCTTTCCCCATTGTATATTCTTGGCTCCTTTGTCATAAATTAATCGATCATATATGAGTGGGTTTATTTCTGGGCTCTCTATTCTATCCCATTGATCTATGTGGCTGTTTTTATGCAAATACCATACTTTTGAATTACTATAGCTTTGTAATAGGGTTTGAAATCAAGGATCATGATGCCAGCTTTGTTCTTCTTTCTCAAAATTGCTGTGGCTATTCAGGATCTTTTGTGGTTCCATACAAATTTTAGGGTTGTTTGTTCTATTTCTGTGAAAAGTGCCATTGGAATTTTGATAGAGAGTGCATTGAATCTGTATATTGCCTTGAGTTCTATGATCATTTTAATAAATTAATTCTTCCAATCCATGAGCACAGAATATCTTTCCATTTATTTGTGTTTCAATTTCTTTCCTCCATGTCTTTCCGTTTTCAATATACAGGTCTTTCACCTCCTTGGTTAAATTAATTCCTAGGTATTTAATCTTTTGATGCAATCATAAATGGGATTGTTTTCTTAATTTCTCTTTCTGATAGTTCATTTTTAGTGTAGGGAAACACAAAAGATTTTTATGTATTGATCTTGTATTCTGCAACATTACTGAATTTATTAGTTTTAACAGTTTTTTGATGGAGTCTTTAGGGTTTTCTATATATAGTATCATGTCACCTGCAAATAGTGACACTTTGCTTCTTCCTTTCCAATTTGGGTGTCTTTGATTTCATTTTCTTGACTAATTGCTCTGGCTAGGACTTCTACTACTATATTGAGTAAGAATGGTGAGAGTGGGCATCCTTGTCTTCCTCCTGATCTTAGAGGAAAAGCTCTCAGCTTTTAACCATTGCTTTAAAGAATTTTTGTTTTTAATTTTCAGAAGTTTAACTAAGATGAGTTTGGGTATAAATTTCTTTGAGTTTATTCTATTTGGGCTTTGCTCAGCTTCTTAAATCTGTAAATTTATGTCTTTCACCTAAATTTGGGGAGTTTTCAGCCCTTATTTCTTAAAATACTCTTTCAGTCTCACTGTCTTTCTCCTGTTCTTCTGGGACTCTAATGGATGAATGTAGGATATTTGGTTATTATTCCTCAGGTCCCTGAGGCTCTATTAATTTTTTTTTCTGTTTATTTTCACTGGGTAAACTCTATTGATCTGTCCTCAGGTTCACTGACTCCATCCTCTGCTGTCTCTGCTATACTTTTGAGGCCATCAGCACTTTTGGAGTTTCCTTTCCAGTGACTTTCTTTTTTCAGTTATACAATTTCATTTGATTATTTTTTTTAAATTTCTATTTCTTTGCTGAGATTTTCTAGTTTTTTCATTTGTTTTAAGAGAATTTACAATTAGTTGTGGAAGCCCTTAATCTTTGTCAGATCATTCCAACATCTGGTTCATCCCAGTGTTGGCATCAGTTGATTGTCTGTTCTCATTCCAGTTGTAACTTTCTGGTTCTTTGTATGATGGGCAATTTCCTATTGTATTCCAGATACTTTGTCTATTATGTTAGGAGATGCTGGTCCCTTTTAAATCATTTATTAAAGTACACAGTCACCCTGCTTCAGGATCAGCACATGGATCCTGGCCTACTTTTGGAGCTGTTGTTCCAATGGCATTTTAATTTGCAGAAGCTTTGGGGTGCTATTTGGGTCTACGTGGCTTATCTGCTGCTTCTGGGACTTGCATTGTTCCGTGATGGTGCCGCCTGAAGAAATGGAAGGAGCTTCCCCAATTCAGGCCACCTGATGCCCCTAGGTGGCGGAACAAAGAGCACTTCCTGGACCAAGAACTTGTTCTGTGAGGATGCCCCCCCAGAGCCACCCTCTGCTTGAAGTCTCTAGTGGGGGAAGTGATTCTCTGGGCTGCAGGGTAAAGAAGCCAGCTGCTTGTTTTGGCAGGATGCCCCTGCCAAAATATCCTGGCCCCCATGTCTCTAGACTAGGGAGGGAAGTCTCAGATCCAGCAGGGATGGAAAGCATTTCCCGGGCCAGGCTATTTGTCATGGCAGAACTCCCCTCACTTGCAGGTACCGCTGGGCCACCCACTGTCTCCAGGTGGGAGAGGGGAGTTTTGAGTCTGCTAGGGAAGGAGAGTGCCTCCTTTGGCCCCTCAGCGAGGATTCCAATTGATCCCTCTTGTCAGTGCCATTGGTCTTACAGGCAGGCCTCCCGTTCAGGTCAGGAGAGGCACGGACCTACCTGAGTCACCTTCTGTTGTTAGGTTGGAGGAGGAGGACACCAGGACTGGGTCCCTTTCTGCCATTGGGTGGGGAGAGCTAAGACGCCCTCTCACTATGTTGTTCCTTCTACTCCAGGGTCCCTAACCAGCCCACCTTCCTCGGATCAGAGGTTCTCCTTCGGTTGCCTTTTGTTCCAGGGCTTACAGTCATTCTTAGCAGAGAGGAGCAGAGAGAAATGGTTTCATGCCATCTTCATGCTTTCAGCATCACTTCTGAACTAAAGCTTAAATTGGCCCCGTATAGGACAAAGACAAGTTGCGAAGTATTTTGTTTGTTCCAAGCTATGTTTTTTTTTAACATGTGTTCATATTTAATTGTTAAATAATAACAAATGTTTAAAAATCAGAAGGGTCCACTTAAAATTCTGCAGCCCTGGATTCTCTGAGAAAACCAAATCTGGCCACCTGTGCCTAAATTCAGCAACAAAGTCAGCTGAAGATGTCTAGAAGCATCCTTCTGCAGACAAAGCCCTTGCACCAGTGCCCCTTTTTTTAGATCCAACTTCTGTCATTGAAACCACCAGTCTGGCTCTTTTGACTTAATAACTCTCACTTAGCCTATTCATGAGCAATCACAAACCTTTATAACTGCATTTTACAAACACTCCCTCATAAATTTTTTCACTTAATCCTTACCATAAAAATTGGCACTCTTTAATCTTAATTCTAAATAATAGGTTCTATCACTACCATTTTACAGCTAAGAGACTAGGTTTTAGAATGAGGATGTGACTTACGAGGGTCATAGCACTAATTCGTGGCAGAGTTGGGATTCAACCCTCATCTTCTCACCCCAAGGCCAGTGCACTTTTCTTGCCCCCTACAGGAGAGAAGATCACAGAATGTTCCAAAATTATGCCACAAATCATGAAACCACATTGCTTTGGCATGAGAATGTCCTTTTTTTGAAAAGGGACTTATACATTCTTTCGGCTGTCATGCATTTGCACCTAGGCTGCACGCTTATTTTGTCAGGCCAATCAGGCAAACAGAACAAAAATCTGAATCACACTCAAGGAAATCTGAACATGACCTTTCCAATCAATTATACCTATTAAGTTTCAGGTGGACCACTCACTGGCACTGAGGTTGGTGGGGCGGGGATCAACAAACCACAACACACGTCTTCCCACTTCTGCAGATTTTAAACATGTCTAGGAGACTAGACTAGCACATTTTTAAACAATCAGAAAATATATTACCACATAGGATAAAAATCTCGGTTGTGTGGATTTGCACGGAGAAGAGCCGCAGGAGTGGAGGAACGTTGCAACACTTAAGTCTTACAGATTTATTCTCTGGTCTCTGTTTCCTGTGAAAGTATGACCTTTGATAAAGCTACTGGGAGAAGGGAAACCACCAGAAGCATCTCAGACACACCATGAATAATGCTTCCTTGAGAATGATCTTCCTAGTGTCACTGCTGCAAACTCAGGCAAATGACAGCTTTTCCTGAGGGTTAGATAAAGAACAACCCCAGCCCTGCAGCCACACAGCAAGAACAAACTGTAAAAAAATGAACAGGGAGGTGCAGATGGACAAGAGAGAGTGCCTCCTGAGTCAGGAGGCAGCCTGCTGGAGCAGAATGAGAAGGAAGAAAGCAGGCAAGTGTTCAAAGCAGCAACAACTGAGCAAACACAAAGTCCAGAGGGCATACTGGCTTTAAATCATGGCCTCAAATTCTGGGATTCTCCTCCCTCTGTTGACTTCCTTTGAAGGTGGCAGGCTTGTGACCATTTCTGCCAATAGAGCATGACAGAAGGCATTTTGTGTGACTTCCAAGGCTGGGTCATAATGGCCATGCTCAAACACTTGCTCCTGGAGTCCTGAGCTGCCATGTTGGATGGGCCTCATGTGGGTTCTCTAATGAGAGTGAGCTGAGCCCAGCCCTCCTGCCATTCCAGCCCTGGTGGCAGATGTGTGAGTGAAAGAAGTTTCCGGATAAGTCCAACCCCCAGCCATTCAAATCACTCTCAACACCTTGAGCTTTCCCAGCTGAGGCCCCAGACATCATGGAGCACAAAAAACTGACGCAGGCTGCATCCTCTCTAAATTTATGACCAAGGAATCCAATAGCAAATTGCAACGGTAATCGTTTTAAGTCACTAAGTTTTGAGGCTATTTGTTATGCAGCAATAATCAGAGCAGAGGGCAAAAATATAGTAGAAGGCAAAATGGGAGAGAAGAGTAAGTTCAGCACAGAGCTCGCGCAGAAGGTAGAATTAAGCATGACCAGAGAATGTAGCAAAAATGTAAAAGGGAAAGTCAATGGTGAGAAACAACATTAGCTTCTAAGACTATTAGTCTATGCTGCAAACCCAGTTCTGAGTGCCAGCGACACATATAAAATGCTATAATTACATTCGTTCGTGACAGCATGAGATTATTCTCCAGAAAAATGCCAACCGGCCTTCTACATTTTTCCATCTATATAAAAGAGACAGCTCTCTCTTTTGCCAGACTCAGCCTAGCCAGCCCCTTCTCAGCCCACAGCATCCGTCTCATAAGCCCCAGGGTAAATGCCGCCCAAGGCCTCTGCTTACCAGGAAGCTGGAATTCATCAGTGAAACTGGGCAAAGTGTTAGCTATTGATGATTGAATAGCTAGGAACTAAAGTTTTTTTTCTTTTTGCGATTGCTGATGATAGCTTTTAGGTATTTAACCCACCCATTGTTAACTGTGCTGTTCAGGCAATATGCTGTCTGACTCCCACTAGCCTCCTATACATAACGTCTCCCTGGAGCCTGGGTCACCAGGGTAACGGGTATGTGAGCTGTTTTTCAGGGATTAGAACTCTTTGTCCACTTCAGGCCAGTTGAGACCACCAACCCATCAACTGGGCCCACACAGATGTCTGATAGGCAACCTTTTGACATCAAGAGGTGAAAAACTCCACCATCAATCATGCTGACACTGCCATTTTGTGAATGTGGGTGCTATGAAGAGGCATGAGGTCTTATTATGCTTGTGTAGAGCATCAATCGCCTCACCTCTCCTCACCTCCAATCACCTCTCTCCACATTTCAGACCACCTTGCTCCCCATCCCATAAATATCCCTGAGTCCCTATTTTTGAGGAAGTGGATTTGAAGCTCATGGTTTTGCTTCCTCACGTGGCTGCCTTGTGAGTAAACCCTCTCTCTGCTGAAATCTGGTCGTCTCAGTGTTTGGCTTTCTGGGCAGTAGGCAGAAACAAACCTGGTTCAGTAACACTAGGACTGGGGAGGCCCTTGTTTCTGAAGAGCCCCTATGTCCCAAAGACACCCTACTCCTTGAGGGCTCAGTCCATCTGATATCTTATCCAGCACCCTGTCTTGGAACAACTGCCCTCCTATCTTGGACCTCAACACCCCCTTCACCTGCATGAGCTGGACTGTGCCTCACTTCACCTCCTGGCTGGTACCCTATGTGCACCGGGAACAGCAGCTGACTTGGATGCTTCCACAGAGTCAGAGCAGAGGCCCCATGCTCCTTCGAATGTCTGAAGAGTGGACAACTGGCCACCCCACTTCAGGGAATTGCCCTGAAGTTCAGTTAGTTCTCCAAGCCCCAGTATCAGCTTCTTCTAGCTCCACAGTGGCCCAGCCCACCCTGCAGCTAAGCCACCTAAGTTATGACAATTCTTGCAGAAAGCATGGCATTTTGACAGTAGACTAAAAATTGCCCACCTGCGTCCATTGTGAAACCTCTTTTCTTTTATCTCTTCCTCTCGTGGTCCCCCAAACACCACTGAGGAAGGTCAAAGATGTATGCCAGCTCAGGGCTTCCTTGATTTTCTTGTGGCTGTCTGCAGAGCAAGCCCTCCTCCATGGAGCCGTTTGTCTAAATGGGGCATTTAAGTTCAGATTGCCAGTTAATACCTGCGGAGCCAAACTGCAGCTTACTCAGCTCTGAGACAAGAGGAAAGACTCAATGGACCTCAAAGTCTCACAGGTTGACAGTTTAAGTGGAAATTTCCAAATTTTCCAAAGGAACAGCTTTCCCACTTTAGTTGCTAGAAAGGGGACTAGAGCTGGAGAATGTGACAGCCTACTGACTCCCCTGCCAAGAAAACTCGGTTGCAGGGTTCTGGAGCACCACCTCAAGAGTCGCATCGTCAGCAGATACCTCCCATCAGCCAATGATGAGCATCAGAGAAACCCCCAACAGTGGACTCATGCTTTCCCAGAAAGAGGGAAGCCAGAGCGGGTCTGAGGGGATGGGAGGAGAAGCTCTGAGCCTTGATTGAGCCCCATTGTTGAGCTGTCTGGGAAGACTGCAGAGCTGGGCTAAGTGTTGTCTTCAGCGGAGCACATGACAGACAGCTCTTTTGTGGCAAGGACACTCCAGTCCACATGGAGACTTCAATGCCAGAGAAAATTAGAGCCTTTCAAAACACACCTGATTTCTGTATCAAACTCAAGGAGGGATGGGCATTGTGTTGGGTAATTGCCAGCCCTGAATGTCACCATAGGCAACAGGCTCACTCTGATCTTCTCAAACAATGGAGGAAAGCCAGCTCCCCCAATACTTAGGTAGCCCAAGGTGTGGATGATAGCATGTGGGCCTTGGAAGAGAGATGACTGGGTTAGGTCCCATTAACCTGCAGCCCCACCTCACCTTGTACTGAATGGTAGGATCCATTTGTTTCTGACCCCGGGTCACAGGACTGGGCTGGCAGGGAAGCCACCTGGTTTGACGGCAGAACTCTCCCCGGGCAGCAAGCACCCAGCACCATGCAGGGAAGAGGGAGAGAGGCGAGTCTGGCATCACATGTAGGAAATAGCCAGGTGGCCCTGGAGCCCACATGGCCACATCCACAGAACATAGATAATTCATGTTCTGATCAGGCTGAAGGCTCTTGTGGAACCTGGACACATTCTCAGCAGTTAGCAGGGGCAGGCTGGGTGTCGTGGCAGTGACCTGTCCGAGGCAGGTCAAGTTGAGTGTAGCTCCAGAGAGAAGATGTGTGCGCTAGGCAGGACACCAGGTGGCTTGCACACATCAGGTAACTCAGTTTCCTGGAATCCTCGTAGCAATCCAATTTACAGAGAAATACACTGAGGTTCTGAGAAGTTCAATAACATGCTCAAGGTCACACAGCTACTTACAGAGATGGTGTTCAAACCCAGGTCTCTCCAATCCCTCAACAGTGTTTGGTTCACATAAGAAAGCAAAGGAACATGGTGGTGCTCAGACCTTGCCTGGGCTCAATACTGCAGTGTGGTCCCACTGAAAAGACAGACCCAGAGTGGGGAAGCAGGGAGTCAGGCAGGAGAAAGTCTGGCTTGGTGGCGATTCCCTAAGGAGGCCAGAGCCCAAAGCTCCTGCAGGTGCCCTGGGGCACTTTTCATTCTGACTCCATAGATAGCACAGTGGGGAGAGCAAGTATCTCAACTCTCCACTCATCTTTTATCCCACCTTCTGCAACATAACGCAATCCAAGGAGGGGGCCTCGTTGGCTCAGAGACCCCTTATAGTGAGCCCTCTGAACACAGCCTCCAGTATACAGAGCTGGCTAAGCCAGGAGGCAGGGGCTGGAATCCACTCACTATATGCTTTGGAAAACACAGGCACTCATGGAAATCCCTCAAGGACATGGTCTCTACTTCCACCTTTCCCCTTGACTGTTCCAAATCAATGTCAGAGAGAAGAACAGCCCAATCCTTCGACGGCCTTCTCAGAGATGAGACTAGTTGGTTCTTCCATTTTTTTTTAAAGTTATCCTTATCTAGTCATCTCTCTTGTGTAGTTATCTTTAAGACTGAGTCCTAGGAAGAAGCAGAATCTGCAATAGGACATGTTTGAACTCCAACTCCCATGACAGCTTTGTGGTTCTCATCCTAGCACTTTAGTCCATAGCTTCCTCAGAGCCTTGGGTGGGACCAGGGGGTGCCATCAGCCCTCAGCATCGCCATGGAAGTGTAGGGAGCAGTAGAGGTTAGAAGACGAAGCCCCTAATCCTGGATCCTGCACCTGCACAGCCAAGGTGGGGTCCCAGCAGACGCCATGGCCAAGCTCAGCTTCTCCCTCCTTAGAGGATTTGCAAATGCTCCCTGGACCATATTTCTAGATCCTGGCTCAGCTGGCTCCTTCTTTTTGTTGAGATTATAACTCAAATGCCACCTCTTCAGGGAAACCTCCCCTGACCGCCTGAAGCACTAGACCCTCGGTCATCCTCATCACACCACCACATCTTCATTTCCTCCCAGGCATTTATCCCTCTCCAAACTACCCTGTTCACTTGTTCGTGTCCATGTGCCTTCCCTGTCTCTCCCTCTAGAACATCAGCTCTATGAAAGCAGAGACCTCATCTCTTTCATTCATTGCCTCACCAGGACCAACAACAATGGCTGCACAAAGAGTTGATGTTCAATAGATTCAGGGGGAATGAATTCGGGACAGTCTGAAATGTCTTTGGCGCTGTGGAATATCTGCTTCTTCCTTTGGTCATAGGAGTGGAGACAAAAAGGTTCAGTGGCTCATCCTCTTGGGGAGCATAGTCAGGGTCTGGTGGTGCCAGCATGGGCGGGTCTGGTGAGAGCCCTCTTCCCGGCTTGTAGGCAGCCACGTTCTCTTCCTGTGCTCACACATCCCTTCCTCGGTGCATGCACATGGAGAGAGAAAGCTCTGACTCTCTTCCTCTTCTGACAAGGACTCTAATTCTATTGGATCAAGGCTCTACCCTTAAGACATCATTTACCTTAATTGCCTCTGTGAAGGCCCCATCTCCAAATATGGTCACCCTCCAGCTTAGTGCTTCCACAAATGAACTTGAGGGTCATAGTTCAATCTATAACAGTGGTAATGAGTATCTGGGTGCCCCTGGCATATGCTGCTTCGGCACCAACCTCCCAGCTGGACTGACCACGACAGGGGGCAAGGTGAGGCCTGACCCCCAGGAGGCAGCCATGACCACAGCGTGTGCTGGGTGATGCCAAGACAGAGGCAGTCACCACAGTCCCCAGTGGATGCCGGGGGCCTTCTGGGATGGGCCTACAGGTCCAGGCCTACTGTAGTTGATCATCATGTGTCCAACACCAGTGTCCATATGCAGTGTGTCCTTCACGGAGGGCCAGGACTGTCAAGACTCCAGCTGGCGGCACCATTGAAAATGCTGGACAGGCATCAGCAAGGCTTCGCTCAGAAGGTTGAGTTGCTGGCACTGCTTCAGGACTCTGTTTTGCTACAAGAGGAGCAGGGCAAGAGGGCTGTGAACCACAGGCAGCGGTAGACGTCGAGGAAAGTCTTGGCTTCTCCAGTTATGTTCACAGATGGCAGCAGCAAGGCAGTGACAGGGCAGACTTCCGGACCCTCTCAAAGAGCCCTGTAGGAGTGGCACCTCCTCAGAAGCTGTGAGGGCCATGGCAAGTGAAGCAGCACCCCTTAGAGGGCAGCACCAGTCTGCTCTCTTTTTCTCAAGCCAGTTCCCGGGCACCATTGCTGGGACGTGCAGGATCGCCAGCGTGCAGAGACACTTTGAGCTGAGAGAGATCCCCTTTCTTACATATGAAGACCCTTTAGCTGCCCACAGTGGGATGCATGGAAGCCAGTGAGAAAGGAATCTCACAGCCACAGTGACATTTTCCAATGGCCAAAGGGTCCTAGAGAAAGGGTAGGGGAACCAGATGATGGTGACATAACATCCTCCTCCTCCTCCCCATCATCTTCTTGACCTGGTAGTTAAGAGCGGGGACTCTTGACTGTATGGGCTCAAGCGCCAGCTCTGACACTGGAGTCGAGTGAACTAGAGAAGGTACCTAACTTTGCCTCAGTTTCCTCATCTATAAAATGGAACTAATCATACAGCCTAAGCCACAGCTTTGTTGTGAGGGTTAAAGGAGCTAACACAGCCTCAGTAGGTGGTCATTATTATTGTATTTCTTTCCATGGACAGAGCTAACATGTTTAGGACATGCTGTGTATTAGGCATTGTATTGGGGGTTGTCTGAAAATTGTCTTACTTTTATCTATCTACTGATTGATCAATCAACCAATACACAGATAAAAATTCATAGGAAGATAAAATAGATAAATAGATATACATGTATATATGTACATATATATACAGATACAGATTAAAGAGATGTATAATATCTATATATTTACAGGTATATATATAGAGAGAGAAATATAGAGATTAGATAGATGGATGGATGGATGGATGGATAGATAGATAGATAGATAGATAGATAGATAGATAGAGACAGAAATGAAAAATGGCACTCAAAGATATTAAGATTGCCCAAAGTTACTCAAATGTCAGAACAAGCCTTCAAGCCCACCTCTGTCTGAGTCCCAACTGGAATCCTTTACCACAACAGAGAAGAATCTGCTACTTTCCTTGGTGGCCGGGACAGCAGTTCAGCACCCTAGGACATGGGCAAGGTTTATTATCCCCAACCTACTCATGATGTCCAGTCCTCAGATGTGCATTGATACAGGGGTTCTGCAGGAACAGGATGGCCTGGTTCCCACAAAGCCTTGTTGTCCTTGAGCAGCCTGCACATCTGGAAATAATAGGCATGGTGCCAGCAATGCTGATGCAGGCTGCAGCCACGCTCTGAGGAGGGGACTTCCTGTAGGCCCTGGCACATCCTAGTAACCGGGTAGCAATGTGGACAACAAACACATGAGGTCCCCCTTTCTCCTTGAACTGCCAATATCACCACCAACCCTCCAACACCAGGGCCTCTGTCTGCTCTTACCTTGTCTCCTAAAGTACTTGGAGTAAAATTGGAAATTCAGGGAGCTGGGGCAGGAGCAATGAGCTGAGATTGGAGGAGGCTAGAAGGTTTGCTGTATAGTCAGAGTGGGCTTAGTACTTTGACAAGTAAGCCTTCATCTCAGTAGCTTAATGCAACAAAGGTTACCTCTTGCTCACATCACAGCCCCTTTGAGTCAGCAGGGGAGTAGGGATGAGCAAGAGTCGCTCTGCTCCATGCAGTCCTTCAGGGGTCCGGGCTCCTTCCATCTCATTGCTCCTCTATCTCCTGGATGCCTTGGAGCCCTCTATGCCTTGGAGCCCTGCACTGGATCTCCTGCATCTGGCTGGTCAGCAAGGCAAGAGGGAGCCAGCATGGCGTGTCTATCACAGAAGGTATTTTAGATGCTGGGCCGAGAAATGGCACACATCACTTCCACCTACATTCCACTTGCTGAAACTCTCACCTAAGTGCAAGGGGGACTGACAAATGTATTCAAGCCCTGTCCCAGGGTAAAGGAAAGGAATGGAGTTTATTGGAAACCTAAGATCCTCTGTTACAATTTCTGTTTCTCTAGGTGTTTACCAGCCAGGTGTAATTTATAAGAAGGCAGGGACTAACTTCTCCAGCCTGGATTCTACTTGGCACCATCCAAACCGCCCACCCTCTTGGTGCTCTGTCACAAACAGAAACAAAGGGAGACAAATCATTCAATATCCTACTCAGCCCATCTGATTCTGTCAAATTCAGCAACCAGAGCGGCCCAGATGTGGGTTCCTCTTACACATCTAAGGCACTTGGATGTGGGTGCAGCCACACTCAGGCATCGCAAAGCCAGGTGTACCTTGGAGACGCTGCTGCCACTCACACCGTCCCCTTTCCACACACACTCTGGCCGTCCTGGGCCAAAACGGGGTTTTCTTGGCAGCTGCAGGCAGGTTGACCCCTCCATGTGAGCAGCCTCTTTGCTTGAGGGCTCCGGAGCTGCCAAGAGACAGGCAACCTCTGAAGTGCTGCCGTGCTCCTGTGGCGGGTGCAGCGGCCGAGAGGGTGGCACCACACCCACTATTAGTGACTCTGCAAGCAATTGAACACCAGGTGTGTGCCAGGCACACAAGTAGGGAGCAGGAGCAAACAAATAAACAAGAAACAATTCCAAGAAAGCTCCTGCCCTCATAGAATGTATAGCTTGCTGGGGAGAGCAAAGAGTGTACCAGAAAACAAGCAAATCCAATTTGAAGCCACAGCTGCGGTGATGGGGCGGGGTGGGTAGAATATGCCTGTAGAGCTCAGGAGCGGCACCTGAGCCAGGCCTCAGGGCCCAGGGACGGCTTTTCTGATAAAGCAACGTCTAAGCAGAGACCTGTAGCACGAGAAGCAGCCACTCCCCTAGATGAAGAGGGCAGAGCATCTGGTCAGACTGCGCAGAGCAGGAGTCTAAGGCGCAAAGACCAAGCCATTCTGAGCGGGTGAAGAATGGAGTCTGAGAGGAAGAAGAGCCAAATATACCCGGAAAAGACCTATGGACTCGTGTGGTCTCCTTCAGGCATTTGGGCATTGTCCAAAGGACTAGCACAGAGGCCCTGAAGAATTTAAAGGATGGAGAGAGACATGGTCAGATTTGCGTTGCAGAAAAATCACCCTCTGGCTGACATTTGGAAGGTCAAAGAGAGAGTGTGAGGCTGAAGACAAGGAAGCAAGGCAGAGGCAGGCCACCCAGTGATGCTGGGGACCAGGCGGTAGAGCAGAGGAGGGAGCAGCAGGCACGGGAAGGCCCCCCACGCCCAAAGGCCCGTGCTCCATCAGGCTGTCGATGGAGGCCCCCGAGCTGCTGGAGCAGCAGCAAGACGGACTGAGGCTGGGGCCCTGGCTGTGCGTGCTCAGAGGTTACAGCCAGAGCACCCAGGAGCCCTGTCTGTACTGGTCTCAGGCTCCCAGGGCGTCCTCTTCTCTGGGGCACCCTGAGCGCAGCAGCACTTGCCTCGGGAGACAGGCCGCATTCTGGGCATCTGCAGGTCTCCGCATTTGGTGGGGCAGCCTCACATTTCATCTCACGGGGCTGCGCAAATCACACCTGGGATGTGGGATGCGGAAGGTGGCGGGACGTCTGCCTCATTTTCCAGGAGCTCTACGGGAGGACAGCCTTGTGGGGAAACAGGCTGTGCCACTGCCTGGCTCCAGTGGGCGGCATCCACCCCACTGCTGTGGGGGTTCCTGCCCACCCCCACCACAGGTTGTGGCCACAGCCAGATTAGCCCCCTCCTGTGGGCATTGGGTAAAGAAAGGGACAAAGTGGTAAATGGAAGAAGGATGGGTGAGCTTCTGGAGGAGGTGCTGGGTGGAACCAGGAGAGGACTGGAGGATCTCTAGGGCCTCTGTGACGGCCTCTCGCAGACCCTCCCATGGGCTTCCTGCCCTTACTCTCAGACGTGGCTCTGAGGAGCCCCAAAGGGGCCCCCAAGGGCAAGGCTTTGGGTGGCCTTTGGTGATCTCCTCAAGGGGGCAGCATAGGCAGCAGCCAAGGGCCAGCTCAGGTGCTCCAGCAGGGGATTCGCTTCTTGGAGGGGCACTCTCGATCCAGGCAAGGTCACTGGGAACAGAGATGTAGGGATCGGGTCTGGATTCTTGGACTCTCAAGGCCTGCTGGCATTTCTTTGGCTCTGTCTCGCTGCTGCCTTCCATTGCACTTTCTGTGTCTTTACCCTGAAGGGAGACATCACTGATGTTTTTCCTCCTCCTCGCTAACTCCTCTCAAATGAGTTCATCCATCCTCTCTGAATGCTTCTCTGTTTCCGGGGCAGTCAGGTGTCAAATGCTTCTCCTGGATGAGTAGCTTCCATTTCCATCATTTTCTTCTCAGGGGAAGGTCGGGACCCCTCTCCTGCTCCCAGCTCCCTCCCCTTCTAACACGATGACGGTCACCCTGTATGACAACCTGTCATTCATAAACGAGACAATTATGATTCAACTATGGAATGTGCTCATTTGTCAAATTCCTCATTTTCCAAATAGACTATAATTACTTTTTTATTTCATCTGTCATCCAGTAGTCGTTTATGAAAGTTATCCCTTTATTCCACTTATTATGGATTTTTTAAAATTCTATTGTATCCCAGTCAGAAAACGTGGCTTAGGCCATTTTATACTCTCGGGAACAGACTGAGATTTTGTTTGCATTGTCCACTATCATCCACTTTTGAATCCTTGATTTGATTTATCTCTTAGTCGGCTGAAATGCATCTTAGAGCAATTTCCAGAAAAAGAAGAACGTGGCATACTTTCTAAACCATTGCATTTCTGAAAGTGCCTTTTTACGGCTTTACACGTGAACGACAGCTTAGCTGAACACAGAATTCTTGGGTCACCACCTTCTTCATTTAAGCCCCTGGAGATGGCGGTTCTGTGTTGGACTGAAATCTGAGGTGAGCGGATGTTTCTCCCTTTGTAGGTATCCTGTTCTTCTGTTGAGATGCTTGCAGGATTTTTTTTTTTAAGTCCCTTAAATCATGCCATATTCTCTTCTTTTCTCTTCTATGGCACCCCCCAGTGGCTCCGGGAGCACAGCGACAACTCAAAGGAGGGGAGACACCATGTGGAGAAATGAAGAAGGTGCTGATGCAAGCTCTGTGGCTTCTGGGAAGTGTCGCCCCACAGGGACACAGAGGGGGCCATGCTTTCCATTATAATTTCCCAAGCTATACCAAATATTAGCAACAAGCACGGCAACTCAGTCCTATGCTCCCACGTTCTCATTCCCCTTCCGCGAGCAGAGGTTTATTATAAACCAATAGGATTTCTACAGCAAGGGCAAAAGTCACATGTGTGGAATTGAGGAAATAATAAGTTAAACTTTGAAAAGAATTTTCCCAGCTATATGATATTTTCTCCTCCAGGCTCCTTGTCTCAGCGACAGATGCTACAGTTCTAATCCATGCCCAACTTCCCTCCAAACATTGCCTCTGTCCTTGCCTGAATCCAGCAGGTTCTATGCCTCATAACAGAACTGTTGGTGCCCTGAGCCATTCCCCCTGCCCCAAGTAAGTCTTATCCTAAAAGACCACATCACTATACTCTAGGACGTAGAAAGTATATCCCAGGAAGAGGATCAAAAGAGAAGATGGCACAATGCTGGCGGGTGGGGTCCTGCTAAAAAGGGAATTGGCCTCAGGATGCTGGCTCATGGAATCCCTGTACTGGTATGGGGTTGTGGGAACAAGTAGGACTTCTGCCCCACTTTCCAGAAGGAGCTATACAGGAGGACAGCTTCACAGACAAATGGGCCATGCCAATGCCCAGCTCCAGTGGGTGCCATTCCCACCACTGCTATGTGAGTGCTGTGCAGGGCATTCCTGCGAGAACATGGATGGCGGTCCCTTCTAGAAGGAGCCCCCATGCCCGAAGAGGTAAGTTCTGACCTGAAATTGCTACATGGCATGTCTAGGCTGATAGGCAAGGGCGAAAATCTTAACTTCTCAGTTAATATCTGTTATGGACTGAATGTTTTGGTCTGCTCCAAAAGTTTGTGTGCTGAAATCTAATTCCCTGGATTTGGAAGTGGGGCCTTTGGGAGGAAATTAAGTCACGTGGGTAGAGCCTCCGTGATGTGATTGGCACCCTAATAAAGGGATGACAAACCCAGCGCTCTCTACTCTGTGCCATGTCAGGACACAGCAAGAAGATGCTATCTGTGAACTAGGAAGAGGGCGCTCACCAGACACGGAATCTCCCAGGGTCCTAATCTTGGACTTCCCAGCCTCCAGAACTAAAGAAATAAATTTCTATTATTTAAGTCACCCCGTCACTGGCAGTTTTGTTTGAACAAAGACAATATCTCAACATATTATCCTGCCACACATTTGTGACCGGAAAGCATTGCTCTGACATCCTAGTACAGGGAGGCAAGCTCCTAAAATTCATCTATTCCTAAGTGCTTTCACAACGCTAGACTGAAGAGAGATTCATCAGAAAAATGATTTAGTTATCAGATGAGTTTCAGTTGGGAAAGCCTATTCTAGAAATTCACAATGCATACTAGTGTTTTAAAAGTTCTGAGAAGACTGCAGTAAAGAATACCACTGAACTTTATTGAGCCCAGTGGTCCCCAAATTATTTGCTAACAAAGAACTCGTTTCAATTAATACTCACTAACATCAGACAGAACATGGAACACACCTGGGAAAGTACTGTGCTAAGAAAATCTTCCAGATCAAAGGACTCACCACACTGCCTCTGCCCTCAGGTGGTCCCAGCAGGAAATTAACAAAAAAAGGAAGCTGAGCGTAACCTGTTTATTGAAGGAACTGGACTCAGGAGGATGCAAGAAGAAAGTACATTTGTTCCTTCTCATCGGGTCTCCCTCCTCTTAACCTGCTCGGCCAAATCAAACTTGTCTGACCCTGAACAAAATCTCGGGCAGATCCCAGAGCTCCTCAGTCATTCTCAGCTGTTAACAAGTGGTCTCATGTTCAGGAGCAAAAAATACCAGCAATTTCAATACAAATACTGCAATCTCTCATCCGATTTAAAACTCTTTCCAAACCACCACAAGGGGGAGCAGAGAGAAAGCCTACAAAGAGAATAAGAGGGCAGTTATGGTCTTTCTGTTTTGCTGTTACATTTTTCTTAAGCATTCTCCCAGGGTTTTTTTTTTTTTTTCTTCCTCCAAGCTCTATGCTGCTTCTGGCTCCTCTGATGTTGGGGAAGGGAGAAGAGCAATGGGAGAAGTGAGTAATGTGAAGATGTCTTGTATGCCTGGTTCTGTCTCTGGTCTCTCTGGGTTTCTAAACGCCCTTAGTCATGGCAGACACTCAAATATTGACTCTTTTGTCCTGGGGGGCACTTTTGGGGGTCTTCAGAGACCTCCCCAATGCCAGAGACATCCCGCCTTCACACTGCTAGCGTCACTATTGCCACTTTTAGCTAATCAATGGGACCATGCTCTAAGCCCCTGGCATCCGGCAATCCACCAGGAAGGGGTCCTCTCATTCCTCCAGGCCAGCCTCTTGGGTGAAGAACCTTTCACGATGCCTAAAGTCTGTCTTGTTTCCAAGTTTCCAAGGGACCCACATCTTCAGCTAATTCCCTCTCCAACCTCCCTGTGCAGCCATCAGAGGTAACCCCAGGAAGCCTCCCACCCAGAAGCCTGGCCACCCATGGGCTAGGTCTCAGTCTCTAGATTCTCCAAATTCCAGGGAACATATTTCATGCTGTCTCTGTGACTCTCTGAAGCTCCTCCTCTTTCAACCTGATGATGGGGAAGAGCTTACCCTCACTCTCTCATGGGAGTGGGGAGTGCCCAGCTCATTGACAACTCTGTAGGTTGAGTCCCGTGGCAACAGACTCTGAAATGGAGATTTACACCCAGGAGGTTGGTTGGGGAGCACAGGCAGTAAGACTCCTGTAAAGAAGTAAAGGGGCAGGTTTGGGCAGAAGGAGAAGCCGAACTTCCACATAGTTGCGACAGCCTTTAGCTGATCCTCCAGGGAGCTCTGCAGCTGGATGGGCCCTTCTCCAATTGAGACAAGGAGGTAATGTCTGTGTACCCCTGCATCAAGCCCCTGGATGCAGGCTGCCCCAGGAAAGGGGCATGAACTTGGGCAAAGGCAACTCCCTCGGTCAAGGGGAATTCCCAGAGGAGGATGCCACTCTGAGTCGCAGGGGCCAGCCCCCCTAGCAGCTGAATGATGAGTGGTCGGTCCAGAAGGGTGGTCCTAGGAAGCACAGCAGCCACTCCAGGGCTCCTACTGAATGTCAAAGATGGAGGAGGACTGTTTAACAGCCTCTCCAGAAATGAGTGCCTGTTATTTTGTGTTGGCTTGTCTTGAGCTGTAGTTTGCCTCTCGTCAAGGGGAAAGACAGGTATTTGTTAAGCTGGTCAGCTAGTGGCAGTGTGATCCCCCAGAGGGACAGCAATGGGCCCCTGTCCTTTCCTGGCTCTGCCCTTCACTGTCTAGGTCCAGCTCACATCACTCTCTAGTCTTGGTTTCCTTAGCTATAAATCGAGATGACCAAACCACCCTGCTTACCTCTCTTGACTGAGGTGAGATACGCATGAGACGTCTGACACACGTAAAGCAAGGACTTGGAACCTGCTAGAGAGAGATCAGAGCTTCTTCAAAGTACTAGCATGACAGTAATGGAATTGCTGAGCCTTTTCTGCTCCAGCCCCATTGGGTTTGGTGATCCAAATGTCCTAGGAAAGAGCACTAAAGAGAGAACTTTTGCAGAGTCAGTCTTCATCCCAGGGGAAGTTGGGTACCACCTTGGGGCCATGGACAGAACATTTAGGGCTGCATGTCAGGTGGGTCAGATGGTGCAGCAACGCCAACCAGCCCATCAGAGAGGCTGTGTCACAGGGAAAGCTGGGCTGATCACCTAGTTCCAGCTCTGCCACTCACAAAAACTTGAGACTTTGTAAGTCCCTCCGCACGCTGAAATCCACTCTGCATCTGTGAAACGAAAGCATTGTCCCAGGGCAGGATTTTCAGACTCTTTCCGGAGCAGAACCGTTTTCAATTTTGGAAATTTTTTTCAAACCCTAGTATATGAAAATGTTAAACAGATTCCTCATGAAGTTTAAATGTAGGCTAATGATGGAAAATTTCCTCCAAATTTTGTAAAGTCTTCTGAAGCACATTAATGCAATCCCTCACTCAGAAAATGGTTCCTGTGTTTCTACCATGTGCCAGGCACAATACCAGGCAGGATGTTCAAAAATGTGCTAACGGCTGCATGACCACCATGGTCCCTGCCCTCCTAGAATTTACAGTCAATTGGGTGGGCCAGACAATACATGGGTAAGTAGACTGCAAACAGTAAGTTCTCAGCCAGGAGAATTTTAAAGCACATTAGAGATTTTAACTCGACTTTAGCATTATGGGAAGTCGTGGTGGATATTCCATAGAAACTGGATGTGAAGGATCTATTCAAGATGACAAACTACTGAAGAGAGAAGACTCTTCCTGGCAGAGAGCCTTGCTTTTCCAGATGCCCAGAATTGAGAGAGACACTTTTGAAGAACTGAATAAATATTGATTTCAATCTAGAAGAAGGAACAATTGAAGGTAAGAGATGGCGCCATAGATTGAAGCACTGCATAGACCACAAAAGTCATTCATGAAATACTAAAAAAACTGAGCTTTATAAAAGTGCCACGAGAAACCATTAATAGATTTTAAGTCAAGTTTAAGAATCACTAGTCTAGGTGACCTCTCAGCTAGGTGACCTCATCTGACACTAATGCTTGCAATAACAGATACCATTAAGCTCAACCAATAAATTCCTGCCCGTTAATTGAGCCATTCAACAAATATTTGCTAAATTTAATTAAAAGGTGATTATTTAAATCATAAAGACTTAGTGAAACACCTTTCAAAAAAAAGGTAAAGGGAAACCTATTTCGGGCAGAAAACCCAATTTATATTCTCCCAGGACATTATCATATCTCCTGTGGGGGAGAAAAGGAAGTGAGAAGACTCAGAAGGGTACAGCCAAGGAGAAGAAGGAAGCTGCTACCTAAAATAATGCAGGTTGAGATGGGGACACTTTGGGCCTGGGAGACAAAGACAGCAGAAGAACGAGGGAGCCACAAAGCACTCAACAAGAAGATTAAGAAGTTGAACTCAGGGCAGCTAAGAAGGTAAGCACTTCCTATCCCCCCACCAGAGCTGGTTAGTACATGACAGAGACTTTCCCCAAGGACTAGGCCAGAGAGTGGGCCCCTAAGGGAAGCTGGGCAGTGTCTCAGGTAGGCATTAAACCTCCGAAAAGACAGTGAAAATGTTGCACTCAAAAGTTGAGCTATCAGGGGCCAGCCCCGGTGGCCTAGTGGTTAAGTTTGGCATGCTCCACTTCGGCAGCCTGGGTTCGGTTCCTGGGCATGGACCTACACCACTCATCCATCAGTGGCCATGTTGTGGCAGTGGGACACATACAAAAAAAAGAGGAAGATTGGCAATAGATATTAGCTCAGGGGGAATCTTCCTCAGCAAAAAAAAAAAAAAAAACAATGTTGAGCTATCAGCACATCAACTTTGACTGACATTGTTGGCCTCCAAAAACCCCTACCCCTCAGTGTTCATACCCTTGTAGAGTAACTTCCCACATTGACTCAGGCTTGGCCATGTGACTTACTTTGGCCAGTGGGACATTATCAGGGTTAATGCAAGCAAGGGCTTGTCATCTTACAATGCTCTCTCTTGAAACCCAGCTGCCACGCTGTAAGGAAGTCAAGGCTACCCTATTGGAGAAAAGGGCCACGTGGATAGGCTCTGGAGGATGACACCATGTGGAGGGACAAGCTTCAGGGACAGAAACTCAGTGCCCCAGCCAATGGCATAGAGCAGGAACTCAGCCCAGTCAACCCCAGAATCACGAAACATAATAAATTATATTATAAGCCACTCAAATATCTGGTAGTTTGTCATGTAGAAATGGTACTAGAAAGAAATGGAAAATAAGGGGGCAAAAGGGGTTGCAACTTGGGGAATATGCTTAGAAGTTCTAGTGTCGGTCCAATAGGAGTTCCAGAAAGAGAATACAGAGAGAATGGAGGGGAAGAAGTAATCAAAGAAATAAAAATAAAATTTCTCAGGATTAAAAGAAGATTATATTCAAGCAAAAGCTTCTCACCAAGTGCCAGCAGGTTGACAAGAAATGACACACCTAGAACACAACCATGTTGTTTCAGAACATCAAGGATAAGCATAAAATCCTCGAAAATTTCCACAAATTTTAAAAACTGTCACGCAGAGTGGAATGAAAATCAGAGTGGCAGCAGGCTTCTCATTGGAAACACTGGATTCCAAAAAAAGAAAATGTACATCTTCAAAATTCTGAGGAAAATTATTTTTTAAACCTAAAATCCTATATCCAGCCAAACAAATATTCAAGAGGTAAGTAAAATATAGATATATCTGGTCATATGAGATCATAAATTTGTCCTCTCACAGAATATATCTAAAAGAATTGGATATGTACTACAAAAAAAATGAAGACAAATGAGAAAATGATGTGAGATACAAGAAATAAGTGCTAACAAAGAAATCACTAAAACTTGTAGTTAAGTATAAACAATCATTGATTCAAAAATTTTTTTAAGTTAACAAATTACCATCTGAAACCAAAATCCCAGATGATTTCAAAATGAAATGCAGGGCTGTGAAGAAGAAGGGGGAAATAAAAGTGTGTTGCCGGGGGTGGGAGGATAAAGATTCTGAAGGACACAACTCCAGAAGGAGGAAAACGAAACAAAGAATGCTCCATCGATTCAAGGAAACTAAAGGGGAGCAGGAGAAAGAATGAGAAACAGAGAAGATAAAATAAGGCAGCAAGAGTGAGTTCAAACTTTGGAAATCATAGTAACTGTGACTGGGTTTACTTCCACCATTAACTCATTAGTCGGGTTTTTAACAACCCAACTACATATATTGCTAATGGGACACACTTAAAAGAAGAAGAGACAGGATGTTAAAAACAAAGACAGAAAATGTATACATCAAGCGAATGCCAGTGAGTTCATGTCAGCTTGGGCATCTGTGTCCAATGATGCCATAGCAAGTGACACTGGAATGTCAGCTAGTGCCAGCATTTGACTTTATCATAGCTGTCAAAACGCTCAGGTATGTAAACAAAAACATCAATAGTATAGCATCAAAGTTGAAGAAACACACGATGCTATTATTTCACCCAATCTGGAATATTGTGAGGGAACTCAACTGTGCCAAAAAACTGGAACCTCCCTATGGCTGGCCACGTCTTCTGGCTTCTCCTGACAGAGTGGGAAACACAATGAGGGCTGCGAGGGGGGCTCCCGGGGGCTCCTCCCTTGGAGTTGGCTGAATTCGTGTGCTGCTCAGCTTGGAGCTCCAGTAGGAATCACACCACAGACTTGTCTCAGAACAGCATCAGTGGTCAGAGAAGCCTGCCCGAGCCACCTGGCCCGTGTCCCCAGACCAGCGTTCGCACATTAATGCTTGAGATCAGGAACTGCAAACGGTGATCTTCGCGCTTACTCTGGTCTGAGACTTTTGTCTGGTGCTCACAGTGCCTTTTTAAAGTTTTGAATTAATTGCCAACATTTAAATATTGGAAAATCCCACTTTAAAAAATGTAGATGGCTGGCTTTTCTTGAGAAATCAGGAGATCGGGCCACACAGGGCCCATGTCCCCACAAGGCAGCGGTCGGACAGATGGGAGAGGCAGTGGCCTCTCTCGGAAGGGGCGTGCATTCGCCCATCTGTCATCACCTCTGCACTCCGTGTGGTCCCATAGCCAGACCTGACAGCTGCTATGTGACTCAGGTGGTCTCTAGTCTGCGAGCCAGGATCCAAACCCAATGATTCTCGAAGGCCCCCAGCATTAGGCCTCTCCTGGAGACAACAGAGACTTTCCAAATAGGCAGGGGTGATAGATAACTTCCAGCCAATCTCCATCAATTACCAGCGAGGAGACAGAGTTCCAGAGAGAGAAGTGTTCCTGCAAGGTCACACCACGCAGAGCTGAAAGCAGGGCCAGCACCCCAGTCTTCCCACTGCAGGTCCACATTCCCTCCCCCTTTGAGGCAGCAACTCCCTCAGCTTGCCATTGAGGCCTTGGGGGAGCAGTCCACATGCTCCAAGCTTTTATCACAGCGAGGTTTGTCAGAATGCATTTAGTACATCTGCTTACTTCCTATTCTTCCCTCTAAATGAAGAGGAAAATATATTTTAGCTGGTATGAGTTATCATCGCAATTGCCCTGTTTCACTGTTGACGAGGATGTGGAGAAATCAGAACCCTTGTGGCCCACTGGTAGGAAGGTGAAATGGTGCAGATATTATGGAAAATAGTATGGCAGTCACCAAAAATTAAAAATAGAATTACCGTATGATCCAGCAATTCCAATTCTGGGAATATACCCAAAAGTTTTGAAAGTAGGGTCCCAAACGAATATTTGTACACCTATGTACATAGCAGCGTGATTCACAATAGTCAAAAGGTGAAAGCAATTCAGGTGTCCATCAATGGATGAAGGGATAAACAAATGTGGTCTATACCCACAATGGAATAGTGTTCAGCCCTGAAGAGCAAGGAAATTCTGAGACATGCCACAGTATGGATGAATCTTGAAGATATTATGCCAAGGGAAATAAGCCAATGACAAAAGGACAAATATTGTATGATTCCTCTCATATGAGGTACCTGGAGTAGTCAAATCATACAGATGGAAAGCAGAATGGTGGTTACAGGGGGCTGGGGAAGGAGAGAACAGGGAGCTATTGTCTAATGGATACGGAGTTCCAATTTTGCAAGATGAAAAATGTCCTGTGGATGGACGGTGGTGATGGTTGCACGACAATGTGAATGTGCTTAATGTCACTGAACTGTACATTTACAAATGGTTAAAATGGTAAATACTATGTGTATATTTTATCACAATTAAAAATAAATAATTTTTTAATTGATGGTTTCTAAAACCCAGCAGTTGCATGCCTCTGACTGTGTTTTACCTGCTTCTAGCCACTGTGGCCCACAAATCATGCCCTGTCCTCTAAAAAGGATGCGGGGGGGGGGGGGGGGGGGGGGAGATTCCCCCCTACAGTGTGCCAGGCGATAGTTGGACTAGGTGTGTTCCACCTGTGAAACTCTTTCAAAACCCTGGTGGGGTTGGTTTGAGGGTTCCCACTGTAGAGAAGACATCAGTTGCAAGGTCACATGGCTGACATAAGGCTCAGCCAGGATTGGGAGCAGGAGAGGCAGCACCGTCCAGTGGTTAGAGCACAGACTTTTGGGAAAGACTGCCTGGGTTCAAACCCCATCTCCCCCAGATACTCTAGGTGAACTTGCACGAGTTGTTTAACATTTCTGGGCCTCAGATACAAAACAGAGACCTCACAGTTATGAAACAGAGATAATAGAGACACCCAGTTGTTGTGAGGATTAAATGAGTTAAAATTAAATGAGTTAAAAGTGCTTAGACGAGCATATGACCCACAATAAGAACCACATACACGTTAGCTCTTATTATTGATACCTTCGCTGTTGTTTTGTTGTTAGATGTTTCTGATACTCTTCCCGAGATGCAGAACTAACTCGAACGAGAACAAAACTGTTTTATCCTCTTTTGCCTAAAATCCTAACTCAATACCTCAAAACCTATTTGCCACATATGGAGAAACATGTCTATTAAAGGAAATCGTAGGGTGTTATGACACTATTGTTATCGTCATGAGGATGGCCTTGGTGACCTTCTTTGTAACCCTCAGCTCGGTGTACTGAGGAGAGGGGAGAAAAAGGGTCCAGGGGAATGGCTGCTGAGGACTTAGTCTAGAAAGGCTGATCCTCAACCTCGTTGATGCTGCTCTTCTCATCTTTGTCTTCCAAGCCTGCCTGTCTCCAGGTGTTCCTCTCCCGTCATGGCCTGACATGACCAGCCATGTTCCCTCCCTCTTCCCTGAAGGGTGTGAGCATCCTTTACTGGACAACCTTGAGTCCACCTAGCCCTTCTTCTCAAAGACGAGCTGAGCACTATGCCCACCACACTCCCCAGGCCATTCCCACTGCCGCCCTATACCCCCATGTGCTGCCTTCTCTCCCCACTCACGTTATCCTAATAGCCAGCTCCATGCCTGATTGGTTGAACAAGCACCCAAACAACGCAGTTGTGCCAACCCTCCATCATGTCAGATCTCAGATTTCTGATGACACGAAGACAGAGGACACTGATGATCCCGCTCCTCCTGGAAGACAGGTTGGAACGTCTACTCATCAAGCCTGCTATTCATCCTGAAGATGAACGTGTTTTCCTCCTGTGACTCCCAGACGTAAAATAGCCACCACCCTCAAGGCTCCATAGATCGGAAGGCAAATATACACAGCGTGGCCCACTCTGGCCTGCTCCCCTCATGATGTGCACCTACAAATGCAAGTAAATGAAATCCGTCTACACCCTGTGAGTAATCCTGAGTGAGTCCTGTCTCTCTGCTCTCAACCCAGTCTGGACGCAAATTAAAAAGCCTCAGAGAGCAAGAAGCTGTCCACTGCAGAAACACCCAGAGCTACTGAGCAGCAGCCAGAAGAAATTTATCAGCTCCAAATCCAGAGTATCTAGGGGGTACAAATGTAATAACGTCTCTAACCCGGCTCACAGATTGACTTGCAAATGGGCCTTGTCATGGCTCTGCACATTCCCCCTGGAATTCAGAGCTATTTCTCGGTGTTCTTGCTGAGCGTTGCTTAGATATTGGCTCTATTCTCTGGATTCCCAGTCAGACCCAGGCAGCCAGGGCTGCAGTGTTTCTGCCTTGACAGCAAGTAAAGTGGGCTCACAGCCACTTGCATTCATCATGCCCATAACCTGATAGCCAGGTTACAATCTCCCACATGACTGAGAGGCCCACAGTCCGGCCTCTGGTTCCCTCTGCCAGAGCCTGCACAGCTGGGGTGGATAGAAGCGAATTCTCTCACAGATCAGCCCGACAGACGTAAATCTGCTTCTCAGGAAAGGTCTGAGTAGTTGGAACAAAATGTAGGATCACCTCCAGCTGGTGTCTTTCTCGACCCCAAATCCAGGAGGAGCACTCTGCCAGGAGTCTCCCTCCAAGATCTTTGTTATTTCCAGATCATTGGAATCTCCCCATCAAAGCTGGGAAGCCCACTCTGACATTGATTAAGACAGAATGGTATTTACGCCAATGTCCTCATCACTCTATCTCTGACCATGTGCAAAATAACCACAAGGAAACACAAGTAAACTGAAATTTAAAGACTGAGCACAATCAGAAAGTTTTATTCAGAAATGATGGGAAATGTGCTGAAGGAAATGCAACTCCTAAAATGGATGTCCCACCAAAAATCAAGATTTAAATAAAAGTTATCATATGTAGTCATGCTTTATCAGGTAACAAAACAGGGCATTGCAACTGTAAAACTAAGAGAAAGGAAAAACTATTTGGTAAAATAAATAAGAATTAGAAGCAATAAATAGTAGAATTGGACCTACAAAAAATCAGATTATTGGAATAGAATGTCAACTCAAACAAGTAGCATAATAAAGAAATTATGAGAGAAAAAAGAAAATAAGAAAAGATAGAAAATATTGAGGAATTGTTGAATAATTCAATCATCATATAGGTCAGTTGGAATAGAATCAATATTGAAAGAGATAATTGAAGAAAATATTTAAGAAATTAAAAAAGAATAAATATCAAAAATTAAAATCATTTACTGGGCTCTGGGAAAATTATTATTCAGAAATCAGCAGCAAAATATATTACAGAATATAATTATTAGATCCTTCTCTATTAAGAGAAAATGAATGAACCCAGATTATAATATCAAGCCAAACTCATTTATGTGCGACAGTGATGAAGATACTCTTGATGTGAAAACTTTTATAACATGAAAGAGGCTATTCTCAGTAATATCCATAGTACCGATACTCACTGATGCGATAATTGAATTATTCAAGAATCCCCGTTCCAGTGATGACACCATGATCCATCATGTACTGACCCCTTCTATCCTCACAGTCCATGAGGTAGGTACTATTATTATTGTTACCACCTCTAATTTACAAACAAGGAGACGCGCACAGAGAGGTTAAATTATCTCCCCAGTGGGATGGAATAAGTAAGCGATGGAGCCAGGATTTGAACCGTGTCGTGAGACTCAAATCCCAAACTCTTAACCACGGGGCTGACTCTAAAAATGGACAGAGTTAAGTCTACCACCACCGTGGTTGTCATGGGTTCAGGTTGACCATCAGACTCAGGAGACACAATGGACTTTCATGCAATAGTAGACTGACTTGGTTTTGTCAAAGGACACAGGACAGGAAGCGTAGCAGGTACTCATCTTCAACCCACAGGGATGCCCAGCAGCTACCTTTACACCTCACCTACATGGCACAGGGGTCATTGTCCTGGACAATGGCCAAAACTGTGTGGGAGTCACCTTGACATAGAGAAGCTACAGCCTCAATTTCTCACCAAGCTTTCTAGTCACATTGGCCCAGGGCCTGGATGCCAGCTCACAGGTCCCCCAGGCCAGGCGCAGTCCCCCACAGCAGACAAGGCAGACACGACACTCCACATTTATCCTATGTAGTTTCTAAGAGAATCAGGCTGGCAGAAGACAAGCTCGGAGGTCATTCTCCAGGCAGGCATGGGCCAGCCGAGGCCTGATATGAGCTCTTAACTTACAGCTACGTACGTTTTGTGCAAGGGACTTCAGAGCTTCCTGTAAAATGCATATTTTTGTTCAATGTTCTCACATCAGGTGAATCCATTTCTTGTCTCACATTTAAAAGCAAATCCTAAAGAGAAGGAACAGTAAAAAGAGCCAGGTGTCCGCTCCAGTGATGCAAACCAAATCCTTTCTCTAGCTAGCAGTCCTACTAATGTCACCATGAAGTTTTTTAAAATCCTGCAGCTACCTGGAGAAAGAGCAGCACCCGAAAGAGCTGAGGCTCTTGAATCATCAGGCCATCACACGAGACCAGAGCGGGCCATGACGGAAACCAGCAGGCCCAGCCCGGGGACCTGCTAGGAGAGTAGTTCTGATTTGGGGAAATGAAAACACATACAACAAAAATATTCCAGACACTACAAAGGCTGCCCTGAAAACTCAGGAGAAGTGACAAGACACGTTCTGAGAAAGTCAGCAAGAGCTAATCAAAGGCTGATAGGCTTCTGAAAGGATCGCTGTGTTTTTCTTTCAAAAGCGGGCTTTGAAGTTGTTTCAGAAATCGATGACACTTCCAGGGAAAGCCAACACAGAGTTACCGGGAGTGAAAAAGGACAGAAACAAAAAGGCCTCTTTTGTCTCCCCAGAGGTTAGCAGGAAGGAGCAGCACGGGACATGCGTAGGGCAAACCCATTGCTGTTGCTCTGTTAGTTTCTAGGGCTGGGGCCACCCTCTCCAAATGACAATTCTAGGTCAAGACCAGCATACGGACTTTGAGTCATGGCATATAAATGCGGGAAAATGGAGGGATGGCTAAGTAGCCAAATCGACAGCATGCATCTGCTCAGAACTCTCTTGGTCGAGCAAAGATACATGCTATTACTTGATTCTTTATAGCTGAGGCCACCCAACTGGCCCATGAGCCAAATCCAGCTCTTCACTTGCTATAATGAATGAAGTTTCATTGGAATACACCTGAGGCTGGCTTCATGGGTGTGCAACCTGTGCAGTCACAGGGGGCCCCACACTTAGAGGGGCCCCACATTTGGTTCAATGCAGTGCTGTTGACGTTTTGAAATTCTTAATAATTTTTGAACAAGGAGCCCCATATTTTCATTTTGCACTGGGCCCCACACGTCATGTACGGGGTCCTGAACACAGCTACGCCCATTCGTTTATGTACGGTCTAGGGTTGCCTTCGTACTAACACGACAGAGCTGCATAGTTGCAACAGAGACTTCATGGCCTGCAAAGCCAAAAATATTCACTGTCTGACCTCTGGCAGCAAACGTCTGCTGTCCTGCTTTATAGGATGCTGTGTGATGTGTGGCACACCCCATACGAACGCAGGTGAGAGCACAGTTGTAACAGAGAGACTTCAAGGCTTGGACCAAGAAAACCCAGAGGTAAGCCTGCCACCATGTTTGGTAGGCTTGTTCGTTCTATTTTACCTCAATTCTCACCCTAAACTTCCTCATTATTAGGTAAAATTTTTGTTCTGTTTTACTAATGAGCTAAAATTAGCTTCATAACTTATTTTTTGTATGAGATTTTATACCTATATAAAGATAAAAGAGATGATGTAATAAAAAAAACTTATGAATATGTCACGAAGTGTAAAAAATAAGAAAACGCAGCTGTTTGCTCATCCTTTGACTCCGCTCTGGAGAGCCTGTAGACTCAGTGTGTCTTGGAACAACCTTCGGGGAAAAGGATGACTCATTTATTGACTGATTCCTTACCATCTTCTGCTGAGTGTTCTTGTTGGTTAAAGCTGCCCGTGGGAGATGTTAACGCCCCCTCACTTCCAGGTTGTGTCACCCCCCACCCTCTGAGCAGCCACCTCTGCGTTTGGTCAAGCTGGACCTGGCATTGGATCTGCCAGGGCAATAGAGGAATGCCAAAGCCCAGCCTTTGCCTCCAGGGGTGGAGCCAACATGGAGCCTCAGGAAACAAGGTGCTAAAGATATTGGCCAAGGCTTTCCAGGACCGCAGCCTAGGCCCAGGATGCATGCAGGCACTGTGGATCTGGGCAGGGGCATAAACTGGATGTGGGAGGGAGCAATTAGACCATGATTTAGCTTCTCACTGCCCTGGATCCTTTAGTAGTTCAGTTTAGAAAACACCCAGCGAACTTTAAAAATGTCACTCCAATGAAAATGGCAGCTGATTTTGCTCCCTGAACTCAAAACAAGATGGAATAATACTATTCTTTAAGTACTAGAATAAACACGGTTTTAAAATTTTACTAAGTTATTCAGTAACCTATCAACTAACCTACTAATGTGCAAGATAGTACTTGGAATGTTACAGACATTATTTCACTCATTCCACATATATTAATACATAGGGTTGTTATTGCCACACCTGTTTTACAGATGAAGAAACAGACACTCAGATCAATTAACTTATCCAAGATCATACAGCTGGTGCACCAGCTATTGAACTAGGAGCTAAAACCTGCTATGATTCTAAAGATTGCTCTTTCCAAATTCTATGCCATTGCTTTTTTATGACATGAGACAATCGAAATCTATGGAGGAACAAGAACAATAAAAGGAAATGAAAGGAAGAAGTTAAAACTCTCCCTTTAAAAGTGTTTCCTGGAGGGCCAGCCCAGGGGCATAGGGGTTAAGTTCACACGCTCTGCTCCAGGGGTTCACCGGTTTGGATCCCAGGTACAGACCCACACACCGCTCATCAAGCCACACTGGGTGGCATCCCACATACAAAATAGAGGAAGATTGGCACGGATGCTAGCTCAGCGACAATATTCCTCAAGCAAAAAGAGGAAGATTGGTAACACATGTTAGCTCAGGGCCAATCCTCCTCACCAAAAAGTAAAAGCGTTTCCTTTTGAGTTTCTTCCTGACACTTATCAGAGTTTTGTTGTTTTTGACCCAGAGAATCCGAACCTGGTTGCTTATCATAATGTAATTACTAGCACTTAGCAACCCAATGCTTCAGTAGAACCTGGAATTTCACAGGCCATGATTGAAAGGTTGCTTTCAACTCTTAATTGCCTCACACTGTAGCAACGACATATTAAATGCTTTCGAGACTCAAGAGTCAGCAAGGTGAGATACTGACAATAACTCCTGCCATACACGATCTCCTCCAGGATGTCTTCTCAATATTTTCCCTCCATCTTTCTCTACGCTAAGCCTCTGTAAGAAGAGAAGGGGGAGGCAGACCTCACCTGATCTCTTACAGCACTCAACTCGAAATGTGCTGGACCAAAAAACTGGAAAAATCTGTAACAGAATTTCTAATTAATGTTTTTTTCCTTTTTCTTTTTTAAGCAGCTTTATTGAAGTATAATTGATATAAAAGAATTGCACTATCTAAATGTGTACAATTCAACATATTTGGACATATGCAAACACCCATGAGACTACCACCGCAATCAAGGTAATAAACATATCCAACACCTCCCAAAATTTCCTTGTCCCCCTTTTTCTTTTTTTGAGGAAGATGAGCCTTGAGCTAACATCCTCTGCCAATCCTCCTCTTTTTGCTGAAGAAGATTGGCCCTGAGCTAACATGGGTGCCCATATTCCTCTATTTTATATGTGGGATGCCTGCCACAGCATGGCTTGATGAGCAGTGCATAGGTCCACACCTGGGATCCAAACCAGCGAACCCCAGGGTACCGAAGTGGATCGTGCAAACTTAACCACTATGCCACTGGGCCAGCCCCCCTTTCTGTTTTTGATTTTTGGTTTCTGGTTTTTATTTTTTGTGGTAAGGTCTACTCTCTTAACAAATTTTGAAGTGCACAATACCGTATTGTTAACTACAGGCACACTATAACAGCCAATCTCAAGAATTTATTCATCTAGCTTAACTGAAACAATACCCATTGCACAATAACTCCTTATTTTCCCGACCCTCAGTCCCTGGCAACCACTGCAGTATTCTCTGCTTCGATAAGCTGGACTACTACAGATCTCTCACATCAGTGGAATCATGTGATATGTGTCTTTTTCTGTCTGGCTTATTTCACTTAGCGTAATGTCCTCAAGGTTCATCCACGTTGTTCCAAGGAGCAGGATTTCCTGTTGTTTAAGGCTGAATAGTATTCCATTGTATCATATACCACATTTTCTTATCCATTCATCTGTCAATGAACACTCGGCTTGTTTTTATGTCTTGGCTGTTGTGAACAATGCTGCAATAATACGGGAGTGCAGATATTCTGATTTCAATTCTTTTGGATATAGACCCAGAAGTAGGATTGCTGGATCATACAACAATTCTATCTTTAATTTTTTAAAGAAATGCCATATGGTTTTCCATAGTAGTTACCCCATTTTACATTCCCACCAACAGTGCACAAACGTTCCAATTTCTTCACAGCCTCATCAACACTTATCTTATGTTTTTTTGATAGTGACACGTGAGGTGATACCTCATTATAGTTTTGATCTTCATTTTCCTGATAATTAATGATATTGAACATCTTATCCTATATCTGTTGGCTATTTGTATGTCTTCCTTGGAGATGTGTCTGCTGAAGACATTTGCCCAGTTTTTAATCAGGTTATTTGGTTTTGGGGGGTGTTTTTTGTTTAAGTTGTTTTTTTCTATTGAGCTATAGAAATTCCCTATATATTTTGGATATTAAGCTCTTGTCAGATGCATGGTTTGCAAACATTTTCTCCCATTCCGTAGGTTGCCTTTTTATTCTGTTGATGGTTTCCTTTGCTGTGCAGAAGATTTTCAGTTTGACGTAGTTCCTCTAGTCTATTTTTGCTTTAGTTGCCTACGCTTTTAGTGATAAATCCAAGAAATGATTGCCAAGGTCAATGTCAAGAAGCTTTACTTCTATGATGTCTTCTAGGAGTTTTACAGTTTAAGGTCTTACATTTAAATCTTTAATCCATTCTGAGTTGATTTTTGCCTATGGTATAAGATAAGGGTCCAAGTTTGGGTTTTTGTTTTGTTTTTTCTTTGAGGAAGACTAGCCCTGAGCTAACATCCGCCACCAATCCTCCTCTTTTTGCTGAGAAAGATTGGCCGTGAACTAACATCCGTGTTCATCTTCCTCTACTTTGTATATAGGAAGCCTGCCACAGCATGGCTTGACAAGTGGTGCATATGTCCACGCCCTGGATCCAAACTAGCAAACCCCAGGCTGTTGAAGTACACAGAAACTTAACCACTACCACCAGGCCAGCCCCCAAGTTCAGGTTTTTTGGCATATATATATACAATTTTCCCAACACCATTTGTTGAAGAGACTATCCTTTCCTCATTGTGTATCTTGGCACCCTGTCAAAGATAATTGACCATATATGCATGGGTTTATTTCTGGGCTCTCTATTCTGTTGTATTGTTCTATCTGTCTGTCTTTATGCCAGCACCACACTGTTTTAATTATTGTAGTTTTGTAATATATTTTAAAATCAGGTAGTGTAATGCCTCAAACTTTGTTATTCTTTCTCAAGATCACTTTGGCTATTCTGGGTCTTTTGTGCTTCCACACCAAATTTAGAATTGTGTCCTTTCTATTTCTATAAAAAGTGCCATTGGTATTTCAATGTGGATAGCACTGAATCTGATCACTTTGCGTAGCATGGACAATTTAATAATATTAAATCTTCCAATCAATGAAAATTGGATGTTTTCCCACTAGTTTATGTCTCCTTTAATTTCTTTCATTATTATTTTGTAGTTTTCAGTGTACAAGTCTTCTGCTTCCTTGGTTAAGTTTATTCCTAAGTATTGTATTCTTTTTGATGCTATTGTAAATGGCATTGTTCTCTTAATTTCCTTTCTGGATGGTTCGTTATTAGTGTATAATAAGAAACACAACTGACTTTTGTATGTTGATTATGTATCCCACAACTTTACTGAATTCGTAAATATTTTAGGCTTGGCAGGCTATATGCAAATCGATAAATGTCATATACTACACTAATAGAATGAAGGTTAAAAATCACATGATCATCTCAATAAATACAGAAAAAGTACTAAACAAAATTCAACACCCTATCATGATAAAAAATGCTCAACAAACTAGGTATAGAAGGAATATACTTCAACATAAAAAAGGCAATATATGACAAGCCCATAGCTAACATCATATTCAATTGTGAAAAATTGAAAGCTTTTCCTCTAAAATCAGGAATAAGACAAGGATGCCCACTCTTGCCACTTCTATTCAACATAGTACTGAAAGTCCTAACCAGAGCAATTAAGCAAGAAAAATAAATAAAAGAATCCAAATCAGAGAGGAAGAAGTAAAATCATTATCTGTTTATCAGATTACATAATCCTATATGTAGAAAACCCTACTTGACATTTAATTAATAAAATCATAAAGAGGTAACGTCTCTTGAAATTTTGACAATTAGAACTTCAAAGACCCACTGTATATTTCATCTTCTATATTAAAAAAGAAAAACAAAAGTTTTGTAATTCCCTTTAGGGACATACTGATGCTCTTTCTCTGCTTAAAATGTTCAATGTTTCTCACAGCCTTAGTGAGAAAACAGAGAGGTCTTATTGATACAAACTGTCTGCAATTAGAACTGCATGATCCGCAGGAGATCTGAGCTCTGGGCTTGAGATCCGCGTGACCACAGAGCATTTCGAAAAGATACACTTTCCCAGGATTCCCTGGGGATCCAAGGTGGATGCCCTACTGCCTGCCCTCCCCACCCTCACTCCCACCCTTGTACCCTGTGTATGCAGTGCCCAGAAGCCAGAAATTAGGAGTTAGACATGTGCCAAATTGAAGCAAGCTAGCCAAATTGTATTGGGGCTTCTGGAAACAGAAATCAGGTGCAGGTGGGGATGCTGAGGGGGAAAACGTAGCTGTATGCTGCATTATTACCAAAGAATCTAGTTCTAAGGTGGCTATGGTGTGTGATAAAAGAAGCTTCATTTCTTAGAAGGGTAGACGCCTAGGTATTACACCAGAGCCATTTTACTGAAGACTTAAGCTCAAGGAGTCTTAAATTTTGACTATTGTTCAGGAACAGAGTTTATATTGTAATAGGTGAGGTTTCATCATAAATGCTGATCCTAACTGAAACCCCTCAACATTCGCCTCCCCACGATATTAAAAACTCAGGAATGGAGGTTGGCCCCGTGGCCAAGTGGTTAAGTTCATGCGCTCCCAGGGTTTTGCTGGTTCGGATCCTGGGTGCAGACCTAGCACCGCTCATCAAGCCATGCTGAGTGGCATCCCACACAGCACAGCCAGAAGGACCTACAGCTAGAATATACAGCTATGTACTGGGGGGGCTGTGGGGGGAAGAAGAAGGGAAAAGAAAGAAAAGAAGATTGGCCACAGATGATAGTTCAGGTGCCAATCTTTAAAAAAAACAAAAAAACAAAAAAACACGTCTCAGGAATGAAACAATACAAGGCAGGAATCTGCAAACTTTTTCTGTAAAGGACCAGATAGTAAATATTTTAGGCTTTGCAGGCTATAAAGTCTCTGTTAGAATTACTCAATTCTGTCCTTATAGCATGAAAGCAACTACAAACAATATGTAAATGAATTAGGATGGCTGTGGTCCAACAAAACAAAACTTTCTTTTAAAAAACAGGCAGCTGCCAGGATTTGGCTCATTGGGCATAACGTATTGACCCCTGATATAAGGAAAGTGAGAAGCCACACAAATCTCAGAGCTGCCCTCTTGGAAGGCCTGACTTCCCTCATCTTTTTTCTTTTCTTTTTTTTTTTTTTTGAGGAAGATTAGCCCTGAGCTAACATCTGCTGCCAATCCTCCTCATTTTTGCTGAGGAAGCCTGGCCCTGAGCTAACATCCGTGCCCATGTTCCTCCACTTTTTTATATGTGGGACGCCTACCACAGCATGGCGTGCCAAGCGGTGCCATGTCCGCACCCGGCATCCAAACCAGCGAACCCTGGGCCACCGAGAAGCAGAACGTGCAAACTTAACTGCTGAGCCACTGGGCCGGCCCCTACCCTCATCTTAATTGTGTATGTGACAATGATTCTTATCCTAAAGATATGTTGCTTTATGGACCCTGCCCAACTTGGTCCTGAGTTCCCTCCTCTTGTTTCTCATCCTATGCAAATTCTTTGTGCCATCAATCTGAACTCATCAAGCAAAAGAATGGTGTCCCCAGGCTAATAGCGGTCCTACTTCCAATGGTGGTAGCCAAGCCTGCTCTGGTCCAGCAGCCACCTCTCCGGTTTCCAGCAATGACTGATAACAGGAGGGGGCCTTTGTTTGCACAAAGAGCTGGCTCAGCAAGCTCAGGGGAAAATGATTTTCTCTTTCAGTAGGAAAAAAAGGTTAAAAATGCCAGTGTTGTGTTTGCACTATATTTATTCTATTAATCCTGACCTTGAAAACTGAAAATCAACTACCATATAATCATAGCGTAATTGTCTGGTAATGTCTGTCCTTGAAACTAGAACATTGGAATCAGTTCCCAGAGCTGAAATCCGCCCAGCAATTAATCTAAACTCATGGAGTAACTCAGACATGGCAAATATATGTTCCTTAGTCAACTCCGGATGAAGATATTGTACATTATTAAAGTGTCTGATGTCTTTGAGCCACACAAGGTTTACAGCGAAGGAAAGTAAATATAGACTTTTAGATATGTTTGTAACACACAGCATTTCCTGACAGCTGTAAAGCTAGCAAGGTAGAATTTAGAAAGAAGTCCTGTCTGTTTTGTCTATTCTGGATGCCAAATTAATCAATCTAATAAGTAGGTAGGAGCCAACTGGATAAATAGTTATCTGTAACAATACTTAGACTTTATGGAGACAACAAACGGTATCAGTTACCCAAGATATGAATTACATACAGTTGACTTGAGTAGAATGTCACCCAAGAGCCATTCAATCGGGGCCAACCCAGTAGTGTAGCGGTTAAGTTCGCGTGCTCTGCCTTGGTGGCCAGGGGTTGGCTGGTTCAGATCCCAGGCATGGACCTACATACACACAGCTTATCAAGACATGCTGTGGTGGCCTCCCACATATAAATTAGAGGAAGATGGGCACGGATGTTAGTCAGTCAATGGTGTCTTGTTCCAGGAGCTCTGTCTGTTTGAAGTAGGACTCTAAGAGGTATGTAGGGGAGGGAGGAGGAAAGGGGAGGTACAGAGAAAAGAGACACGCCCAGCCAGCAAAGTGGGACAGGAAGGGATAGGGAGATTGATAGACCCCAGACAAGGACACTAGGGTACAGAAGAGGGAGTCTGTGGGTTTTAGATGAGCACTTCTCCAACCTTCATGTGTGTATAAATCACCTAGGGGTCTTCTGAATGTGCAGATTCTGATTCAGTCAGTCAAGGGTGGAGGCCGAGATACTGCATTTCTCATAAGCACATGAGAGTGATGCTGGTCCTGGGAGTGATGCAGATTCTGGGAGTGATGCTGGTTCTGGGAGTGATGCTGGTCCCAGGACACACCTTACACGTCTGAATAGCAACGATATGAGTCTTCAGTAGTTACGGTTGGAAAGGGATGGACCGGGGATGGAAACCAGCCCTTAGAGATCATTCTATCCAACCTCTCATTACACAGATGAGGAAGTGGAAGCCAGGAAGGTTGAGGGGTTTGCCCAAAGTTATGTTAATAATAAATCCTTTGACTCTCATTTCAAAGCATTTTACCTCTCTACAAAATTTCTACTAAGGATTCCCAGAGACAAGCAATAGCCTTTTTTGTGTGTGTTTTTTGAAGGATTTCTTTTTTATATATGGAGATCATGAAGAGATGTTTCCAAATCAGGATCCTTCCTTTTATTAATGACAATTTCACAGTAATCCTATAAGAATTTATTTATTCCCCAGTTGAATCAGGACTGTGCCAGGAAGCAAAGAGGTCAACTTCACAAGGGATCATCAGATTTCCTACATTTTGAATAATTTTTGAGCACAAAAATTTTTTGACTTCAAGTAATCTGAAAAGTCATGATCTGAAGAATTGTGTCTTTTTGAAATGACACATTTTTAGCATGAAAAAAATAAGAAAAATTCATGGACTCCAAGAAATTTCCTGAAAAAAAAATAAAATAAAATTATGTATTTACTTTATCACCATGTGTCTAGGAAAATTTCCAAGTCAGCAATTGTAACTGTGGTCTCGGCCAGTCTAGCCAACCCAATTTCCTAGTCTCCTTCCAACTTTTATTCAAATATAAATATCCATACAAATATGTGGGTCATGCAATATTATAATATTATTTAAAAAGTCTCTGGGAAAGGGGAATATTACATTTCTGAGCCTACTTGGTTATACCTTCCCCTGACATTTAGGATGAGGGACAAATGGCCTGTTCAGAGATTCCTGAGACATTCAAAAAGCCAAGAATCCAAGCTCAGCTAATGCTCACTTTCAGTTTCCTGAGTGCTATGCGTCTCTGGCCAGATTTAAGTCCATCTGGAGAACTGGAGAAAATGGATGCTTCACCCTAAGCCTCAGCATTCTGTCTGTCTGCCCAGATCAGCCAAGGAGAACTTCTCCACGGGGTCTCACAAACTCTTCATTAAGATATTTCATAAACATCTCCTGACAGCCCCTCTGGGGTTTGCACTTAGATATCTGCCTGGCAGCTAGTTCTGGAATGTTGGACGGGGGCTCTGGCCCCCCTCCAATGGGCAGACCTGGGAATCTGCAGTCATACATTTAAATAGCTTATTTGGCTGTGCCTGTTCCATATTAATTGCTCCTGCATTCAGTTGAATTTGTGCTTAGCAATTTTCTCCTTACACAAAGAATACAGCTAAAATTTGATGGGCCATGCCAGCCCTGGGCTGGACAACTGCAAACCTCCTTGCACATTGATGACAGAGAAAATAAAGGGATGCGTGGGTCTTTGGAAGCTGATTGGGCTCCACATTCCAGATCATGGTGACTGCTCTTGCCTGATTCATCATTTATGCCTCTTCCTTTCATCTTCTTCCCCTAATTTTGTCAATAGGAGACAGCAGGACCTACCAAGCAAAGGATGGCCCTCCAGAAGCTTTCTTAATGAGTCCTTAAGTCCTTATGGGGTGGGGGGGGGGGGGGGGGCATTGCACAGAATAACTATTTTCTATTACTTTCCCTTTACCTTCCCTGACCCTCAACAAATGGTTTAAAACACCATCAGGGCATTTCATCAACCCTGGGACTTTGCTTTCTGCATGCACTGCAAGCATTCTTAGAAGAGTTGGCCAGTAAGAGTATTTTCCATTGAGATGACTTGCATCAAACAAGAGTTCGTATTTAGCACAAAGTGTTTCTCCTTCATGCCATGTTCTAGTTCAACAAAGTTTTAGAGTTTCTGCTCTATCTGTTCTGTGTTTGGCCAGGCAGCCCAGATCTGTCTGCCTTGCTCACCACTTCTGTTTACCCAGACAGGTGCAGAGTGACTCCCCAAGAGGACCTTTTGGCCGGTACATTGTCAGTGTTCTAATCACCAGTGGCAATGCCAGGCACTGAGGAATGCAAATTATCATCTGGGGAGAGTCTGCATAATGGCTCTGGGCATTTGGCTTGGACTTATAAGCTGCTGCAGGTAGCTTTTTGAATACATACAGCATTTTTGTGTTATTATGACTTGGGGACAATGATTAAATTTATTAACAGTAAGCTTTGGCTTGGTACCACTGTCACATTGCATTAGAGAAGGCTCTGGCTTGCCTTGGTCATTCAGCTTGGGCTACAAACACCCCCTTGCTGTCACTTGCGGATCTCCACTGCTGCTGATTAGCTTTGCTTGCATCTGTTAGGAAGAGAACTTAGGATGACACAGCTCTCTGTGTGGTAGTGTCCTGGTGTGCCTTGAAGGTCAGTGTGAAAGGAGGAAGAACTCCACTGGCATCGCCCTGGGGTAAATTGGTTCTTCATCCAATTTTACCAAGCGCTAGAGAAGACAGTGCCTCCAACATAGCACCCCCTTCTCCTCCCTCATCCCCTCCACAAATCCACTCCTCTGTCTGTGCTCTCCGCCTTTGTAAAGGTCACTACCCTCCCCTCACTTGACCAAACTAGAAACCCAGGGGCCATTGCTAGCACTTTTCTTTCTCCCATGTTACCAGCCCCTTTTTAGTAACCAAGTCCCATCTATTCAGCCTCCACAATGTTACCTGGATATATTACTCCTTTTCATTCTCACCACCAGTTACCTAACTCAGGTCTCGGCTAGCCTCAGCTGGGGTCTCCTGACCTCTATTCCCTCCTCATTCACATTCGGCTCAATCTACCCTCGACACATCATTAGTTTTTATTCTGAAATACAAATCTGTCCATGGCACTCCTCTTATTTAAAAATTTCCAAGTCTCCCATCACCGATACGATAAAATTCAGACTCCTTATCATTGCATTTAAGGTGTATGGGCTTCCACAGTCCCACCCATTATTCTCCACCTCACTTCCCACTGTTATCCTCCACATCTTTATGCAACCCTCACTTCAACTGCTCTTTCCCAACCAAGTCAAACCCTTCCACACTCATCTTGTGCCTGAAGCGCCCCTTCTCCTGCCCTCTTAGCATGGAAAATTCATACCCATCCTCCAAATTCACTCAAAGCTAACATCTTTTGTAAGGCTTTCTCTGATAACCATTACCTGTAGCAATTTTTATCATATTATCATCAAGATTTTACATGCCTATTATCTAAGGTCACATGGGTCTTCATAGTCTCTGAATTTCCAGTTCCTAGCATATATTCTTTACGTACTGATATTTAGGGAAGGAAAGAAAGAAGGAAGGAAGAAAAGGAGTTCCTTAGCATGTTACTAAGAAAGATAGACTGCAGAGAAAGCACAAGTTATACTTTTATGTTCTTTATGTGGGTAGATATCCAAAATTTCTAAGGTGAATGAGAGTCCAAGCTTTTTGGGGAAATGGATGTTGTGGAGACATAACCTCTCTTTGAACAACAAATAGAACTTCCAACAAATTGGGCACTTGCCCCGTGGATGGAAGCCAGGCATTTTATTAGAAAATTACACTTGCCCCACAAATCTAAGACTTTCACCCAACTCGAGACCCAACAGAGATACTAGGGTGATACTACCCATCCCCAACATACGAAGATGCACTCTTGATGTGCATCTGGGTGAGAAGGAGGCTGCCTGGAAGATAATCACAGCAAAATAAATATAGTCCCAAAGCTTCAGATCAGGCAGATCTGGAAGAAAAAGGTAAAGTGGTAAATATCATCTGCTGGGGACAGGAGACAAGCTCTTAAGGAAGTCAAGACACACATTGTTTTTTCCTTCAATATTCCAACTCAATTACCCACCAAGTTAAAACTAAAAGTTTGTTGAGATAAAAGTTGGGAATTATTCTCTTGCTAGAGAATGGCGATTTCAAGGCCTGTGGATGAAGTGTTAGCAATCTGCCAAATGCTAAACATCTTAATACCTCTCATTTTCATGTTGCCCCAACACACACACAAACACACACATGCACGTTACTGCCCACGAGGGAAGGTTGAGAGGAAAAGCACCAGAACAGACATAGGAACTGGACTGCAGCGAAATGTTGGGGGAGAAGGAGGCCAGCAGGGCAGGATGTATCATACACGAGTCCTTCAAAATGCCAAGACTTCTCCCCAGTGGTGTCCAGTCTAAGCTTGCACTTCGCCCTATTGACCAAGGGACCTCTAGTTAAACCTTGCTTCAACATCTGTTTTCACTGTCCAACTAGATCTTGACATCCCCACATATCATAATCCAAAATATAATACAAGGGAATTGGAAAAAGCACACGCTTTATTTCTGGGCATGCTTGGCTCTATCCATGACTTATAACACAGGACCAACACCCTTAATCTCTCTGTATCTCAGTTTCCTTTTATGAGAAATGGGAAATAAACCACATGGGCTTGTCATGTCATCTCTGAGATCACAAAGAAAAGTAGGGAGCTATCAAATAACACATGATAGGTGTGTAATAAATTCTAATGACTCCCACTCCCTTCCAGTGGTAGGCTCATTTGGTTAATGTTTTGTTAGAATCTTTATCAGGCATCTATACTCTCTGCTGAAATGAGCAGAAAGCTCTGGTATTTGACTGAGCCGATGACATTCAAAAGCCCCCACACATTCTCCTCCTCCCATACGAAACTGTCACAGGCTATGCAGGCCACATTGCACGTCAGGAGGCAAAAAGAATTTGATTTTCATCCTCCTTAGGCGAGATAAAATGTGAAGAATGAACAAGACAAATAAGATCATTTCCCTCGTAGGTCTTGTTTATTTAGCTCTCATTTTGAATGCACAGAAACTAATCTCTGCTATGTTGAGATCTTTTTTCCTCTCACACTCAATATGAAATGTACTAGAAATTGATGATGTTGGTTGACGGAAGTATGTGTTGATCAATAGAGCAACAGGTTATACAGAAAAAGAAAGAAAGAAAGAAAAAGTAATTTCTTTTCAAAAGGAAGTAACCCATTGATACTATACCAGTTGCTGCTAGCTCAACTCTGAATTGATTTTCATGTAGTCAATAGTTCTCTTTCCTTGCATTAATAGTTGAGTAACAATAAGTACTGGCAACTTACCAAAATTAAATTATATAGCCATCAGCTATGTCTAATGATCCTAGTTACCCTCAGAGCAAAGAGAATTTGGAAGACAAGAATATACACCCCAATCCTTTAAAAAGAGTTAAGGGAGAACATATTAAGAAAGAGAAAGTAAAATCTTCTCTTATCACGGCAATTTGAACACACATAACTATATTTCTTCTTTCTTGTTGCACCCCAGTTTTCATTAAATGACCAAAGTTCGTAAAATTAGAAGAAAATTTATCAGTGTTAGAAACAGAGAAACAGGAACGTTCTCATGTTGGAAACTTTTAGGAATTTCTATAAGACATCCTATAGAATGGTCTGGTTTGAAGAAAGGTTGATGTGTCCTATTCCTCCCCACAAACTACCCACAGTTAGAATAAGAGACCCAAGCAGAGGCCTTCAAATATCCCAACCAGGAGATGTGTGGGAAGGAATTGAGGCTGGGCCTTGGGACAGTTGGTTGACACAAATACCAGCACCACTGGGAAGGGAAGAAAGGCCTGAGCAGTCAGCCCAGCACACCCACAGCACCAAATGCAGTGTGGGGACTGGACTGTCCTCCAAAAGATGGCGACACCTAAACCCTGTCCCAGGGACAACTATGTAATCATGAGGCCCCGAGTGAAATGAAAATGCAGGACTCTCCTTGTTCAAAAATTATTAAAAAGTTTAAGATAGCAACAGCAGAGCATTAAACCAAGCAGGGAGCCTTTCTAAGCAGGGGCCCCTGAGTGACATGCCCATGAAACCAGCCCTGCCTCCTCTTTACACCTGTTCATCTGAGTGGCTACTCAAAATCTCACCTTCTTGGTCATCTAGCACCAACCAGTTCATCCCCCTCATATTAATCTGGGCATCCTCCTCTCTGACCCATGCTATCTTTGAACTGGACTACCTGGAATATACAGCCTATGGCCAGAAAACTTCCCCATTCACCCCAGACTCCTTCCCCTTCTTCTTTAACCTGGCTATGCCCTGAGGCCATTGCTTCCCGTGAAGTCTTACCAAGCTGCTGCTATTGGCCTTTCAATTCACCTCTCTGGGTGAGATGAGAGTAGGAGTCCTTCTGGCCCCACTCCTCACTGTGCTTCCAAATAGTTCCTCCCTGACACTACTTAGAGGCCATGCCCTGCAGCCATCCATCTCACTCAAGTTTATAATCTACTGGCCTCCAAGTCGTACTGTGCACTCACTCTACACTTCTAGAAGCACAGTCTATCTCTCTACCTCTGGCATCCTCTTGGCAAATCCAACATCTATGTGGATAACCCCCAAACCTGGCCTTGCTGATCAGCTACTTGACCTTCAGACCATCCCCCACTCCAACCCAGCCCCCTCACCAATCCCACAGGCATTCTCTAAACGAAAGAGAACCACCACAAAATCTCAATTTCAGATATTCCACTCTTACGAGTCCTTCCCTCCTTCCAGTTGGTTTACTTCAGCACCCCCAAGGAGACAATTATTTATCCTCGTCAAGACCTCTGATGCACTGACTCTCCACTCCTGCATTATCCATTACTGCCCCGCAGTCTTTACGTTCTGCTTTGTCCAATGGAGATTCCACCATTCATCATTATAACTGCTCCCTGCAGAGTCCTCATCTCCTTTGCTTCTCTCCCACCTTCCTATTCACATAGAAAAACCCCAACTATCTGCCTGCTCAGTGCCAACTCGAGTCAGAAAATCAAAAACGTCCTTGAGCGAAAGGCCAAAATAATAAAGTGATGGCCACACCTTGACGATCCTGGTGCCTTTTTTCATTTTTTTAATGTCAGAGCTAAAAGAAAAAGAATTGTAAGCACTCTACGAGATGAAGCACACTGTTTCAAAGGAACAAAAGTCAGATGGATGATGGTGTTTTCCCTAAAATCTTAAGTCAATGGTTTTTGAAAGTTAAGATTGTGGCCTCGGAATTCCGATGCCGACAAGCTTATGTTCATGTACAAGGACAACAGAAACAGTCAGCTGTTCCAAATATGCGCGCCATGTATTTCATACACAAGCACCAGAGCAAACAGTGCCTCCAACATAGCACGCCCTTCTCCTCCCTCATCCACTCCACAGATCCACTCCTCTGCCTGTGCTGTTCGCCTTTGCACAGGTCACCAACCTCCCTCAGTTGTCCAAACTAGAACCCAGGGGCCATTGCTAGCATTTTTCTTTCTCCCACATCCCCAGCCCCTTTTTAGTAACAAAGTCCCATCCATGCAGTCTCCACAATGTCACCTGGATATATTCCTCCTCTTTATTCTCATCACCAGTTACCTAACTCAGGTCTTAGCTCAGCTCGGGAAGATGAACTAAAACCAGAAAATCAGAACTGAGGAAGTCATGACATAAAAGAACAATAAAATCAGCTAAACAATTTGTCCAAATAATTATTGTTAATATGGTTATGAAACTTGCTATAAACGTCAAAAATAAGTCTTATTGTGAAGAGTAAATGTAAAATGCTTAGACCAGTGTCTGTCACATGGGTGGCTATTACCATTACAAAGAAATAAATTTATTCAGAATCTCAATCCAAAACCCCAAACTATGAACGAATTAAAGGAAATGTGGTGGGGAAGGGAGAGATGGAGGAGAAAATATAGAGAGAAAGGAAACAAAATCATATAAAATTTTACATCCTATGCCAGATTAAATGAGAAAATACCATTTCATTCTTGAACCAAATTAGAAGCAAGAGATGTGTGTATGCGTGCACACATATGTGTTTCATTTAAGGCTGTGGTCCTCACTCGAGAAGTGTACGTCCTATTTACCAGCAAAGTGTTGTTTTATTTTGTTTTCGAAATACACAGGGCCACCATGGAGTGACGTAATGCAGTGGTCCGATACACACCCATGTCCAGGGCACAGCCAAACTATTAACTGACTATAAGTCTGTTGTCTTTTCAGTCCCAGAGAAGATAAACAGCCAAAAAGAAAGCAGACTCCCTTAAAAATGGGAGCTGGCCACACACACTCTAGGCCTAAAGGCCATCTTGTCTCTTCCACAGAAGCTGGTCAGCCTCAACCCACATAGCTGGGGAACCAGAACTTCTAAGGGACAGCATGGAGCCACAGCCTCAGTGCCAGCCCTAGGAGCATCTCCAAGATCCCACCTCCTCAGCCCAAGACTTCACATGGCAGTGTAGCAGTGTCTGCACCTTTGCCCTCTGTGGTCCTGCCTACCCCAGCCCCTATTTAATAGGTCTTTCAGCAAAATAACATCAAAATAATGCTACATGCCAAACATCTTTAACAGCAATGACAGTCGTTTGAATTCAAAGTGGAAATTGCCAGAGCCAAATGGAAGATGAGAGACAGATTAAGAATCATGAGTTCCTGATCAGAGGACAAAAGATGTCAAAAGGACCAAAAGGAATTGGAACCAAGAGAATACCAATTATCTCAGGGCTGATTTTTAAAACTCCTGTCATTTCACACTCATTTCACGTGTATTATAATACTCACTTCGAGGGCATATTTATCACTCCCCATGTCAGTTGGGGAGACCCTCATCCTAGACCCATTTGCTATAATTTCCACAGGTGACGTTTGGTCTCATTTTCTCTTAAGTGCATGTTTGAGAAGTGTCTAGAATGATTATTCTAACAAAATTTGCCTGAGGGAAGGGACGTGGCTCTCTACCACGCTATCCGCCTCATGTAACACCACCAATAGAGACTTTCTTTTCCTGAATTCACAGTAACATTGCTGAGGCTAGAATGCTGCTCGGCAGGGAACAGGAAGACGTGCCCCCGTGGACATGGATTTCCCTGATTACAGCCAACACGGCCACAGCAGCTGGCTCGATGGAACCCATAAAGACCTGTGCGCGCTCTGTCTGCAGCACAGGATAATGAATACCTTGCTCAGAGCCTTCCACTTTCCATTTACTTTGCCAATGCTGCAGTTACATACGACTGACTTTCCCAAATTGGATATTAATGATTTACTCTCTGAAATCTAAGGGCGCTTACAAAGCATGACAGTGCAAGTGGCTAAAAAGAAAATAATGAAAATAGAAAACATCCCCCTCTCTCTGTCTGGGTGTGGCCAGGCTAATGACTTATGGGAGGGGTCCCTGTTGGCTCTTGACGATGAAGGCGGAGGTGGGCAGAGGAAGAGGGGCTGGCTGACTGCTCATCTGCTTCCAACATCTCAGTTGCCTGCCTTAGGCATGGGGATCGATCGCAGAGTGAGAGCTCTTCCCACATAGCTGAACTAATAGAACTCATTCATATTCTCTCACAAAAAGCAAGCGGTGCTCCTGTCAGCAGCAGAAGAGTGCAGGGACCCTAGGCCCTGCCCCCAGCTTGTAGGGTCTCCCCTGCAGCCCTGAATGCCTGTCACGCCCATGTCTCCACCAGTCTGCATGGAGACCTGGCCGAGGGCTCACCGCACAGGAGCTGTCCTTGACTTACCCCTCATGCCACCGGTTATTAATTTTCTCCATATCCCGCCATCCTTCTGTATGAAATCAATTTACCGGCCAACTTAGAGAGGTTAGGACACTGCAGAGCTGTGGATATCAAATGAAATACTGCTCGCGCAAAGGCACGCTGGTTTGCAACCATACCGCTTAGCCCTCACACAGGAACTTCATTTACAATCTTTGTCCCGTAGGTTGTCTAGGTTTATCCTCAAATCCTCAAACAACTCTGTGAGGTGGATGGATGGAAATCAAGCATTTTATTCTGCTCGCTTTATTGCAACATCTTTGATGCCACTATTTTGACAAAAAAAAACATTTTGACATACTTTAAAGATGTCACCTGTATTTCAGTTTTGTTTTAATTACCAAATTATGTGAAAAACAGACATCTGTCCCATCTTCCTGAGCCTTACCACATAGGCCATATCCGACACCCTCCCACATACAACGGGAATCTGAGACAGGGGGAGAGATGGAAGAAGGAGGGTCAGGAAAATATTTTGTGTGCATTGCTCAGTAAAACCAAAGAGAAATGTTACATTTTGGGAACATCAAAAGGGCTTTGTGAAGACGTCCCATCCAAGTAAGCTGTGCGATATTTTATTCCAGACATAGAATAGATGAGGAAACGACACGCAATGTTTATAGAGTTGGCAGTGACAGTGCTGCGCTTGAGCTCAGCACCTTTGAGTTCCTCCCCACAGTACTTACCACAAGGAGAAGTGGAGTCAGCTGCCTGGAGAGAGTGCTCCCCAAGCATTGGACGGGTGCGTAGGGAAGAGCATGTGTGGAGGTACCAAGTGTCAGGCACTGCTCTAAGCTCTTCAGATAACTATCCCATTGACGCTTCTCAAGACTTCCAGGCAGGCACCATTGCCGTTCCCACACTCAGATGAAGAAACTCACCCGAGGCCAAATACCTGGAAAATAAGTGGGTCAAACTTAGTCCGATGTAACAGCCAGTCTTGCCCCCAAACTTGGAAAACCATAATTCCAACTTCAAAAGTGGAAGGATGCTCTTTTACCCTTTCACTAACTACCTTCCCTTGATGCCACTGCTTCCACTTCTTTGGACAACAGAAACATTTCTGGGCACGCTGGCTGAACATCTCTATGGTGAAGGTGGAGGCGGGAGGACATGACCAGGTCTCAGGAGGTCAGATAACGATCTGGAGTGGAGGGAAGGGGAGAAGCGGTGCACGCTCATTACAGTGTGGGCGCTGCCTCCTTTGGCTGTGTGTCATTGTAGACTTCCCAAGAGGAAACAGAGAGCAGGAGAAAGGTGAACAAAGAGGAAGAGAAGGAAGGCAAACAGGAAGCAGAAAGAGAAAAAGACAGGGAATAGAAGGGCAGTAAGTTCAAACGATGATATTTAGTTATTTTGGCGAAAAGTATTTAAAATAAACTTTTTTCCCAAAAAGTTTGGGAAGGCTTACAGAAGGGACATGCATGCTATTAACAGGGAGTATGGAAAGGAGCTAAAAGCGTGAGTTTTCAAATGTGACCAAGTTCCAGATCAGCCAGACACTTAAACTCTCTGCACCACAGCAACGATCATAAGCCCTGCCTCACAGTGCTGTGGTGATAATTAAATGAGATTAAGCCTGAAACATACTTAACCCAGCAGCTGATGCACAGCAAACATTCAGTAAATGTTAGCTAGTCTTATGTTATATTCTTTTTTTTAAATAAATGTTGGTGAAAAACAAACAGAGAAAACCGAGATGAACGAAAAAGGACCAAGCAAATACATTGACCATGTGTACCAATACAGTTTCTATGAATGAGCTTAAAATGGACAGTCAAAGCCACATGGAGGGAAACAAGCTTCTTACTTCTTATTAGCAGACAGGAGCAAACATACTAGGAAGGGAAGATGGGAGGAACTTTCCCTTAAGTCTGAATGAAGTGTCTCAGAGACCACAGCACTCAATGATGACTGGGGAGAGGATCGCGCCTTTTATGGTGGCAGGGGGATGGGGGCACGCATCCTCTTTTATTCAAAACCACAGGTGTGCAACTGACTAATATAGTGAACGATTTTTCAACAGACACACAGACTCCCCTTGGCTGAACTGAATAATGCTCATAATAGTCTTAAGAGTAGCCAGTGTTTGTTGTGACCTTACTCCATGTCAGGCAAGTATCTATGCACTAACATGCATCGTCACGAAACTAAGCAGGTACTGCTGCTCAACACAGGCCTATTATCACCCCTGTGTCATAAATGGGGGGAAATGGGGTACAGGGAGGATGAGAAACTCACCCATCACAGAACTGGTGACTCATAAAGATACTATCCCAAAGAGTCCAACTCAAAAGCCAGTCCCTTAATTATGATGCTGACTTTAACCATTACGAAGCACAATTTCTGCTACTTGAGAGAATTAAATGTCCTATAATATAGCAGAATTATAAAGATCTGAATTGCTGCAGCCATTTTAATACCTCCTAGGGATATGGAAGGAGATGGGAAATCCTAATTTAAGATTCAGGATTAGCTACGTAGTTGGTTATTCTTGAAGAAGAAATACTGGAGTTCCTTAATGAGGAATTCACTCCTGAATTTTGGAAATATCAGCTGACCTCCCCTAGTTTATTCTCTGATGCTCTACCATCCCAACCTCAATCTTCTTGCAGAACTCTCAGTAAATGACAACTCCATCATTTGAATTTGATCCAATCAAAACCTGGGACCCATCCTTGACTCCTTCTCTCCCACACATCACATCTAATCCATATTAAATCCTATAAGCTCTACCTTCAAAATATATTCACAACTCAGCCGCTTCTCACCACCACCATGGTTACCACCTTGGTCCAAGCCAACATCAGTTCACACTAGGGTTATTGCAATAGGCTCCTAAGTGGAGTTCCACTTCTGTCTATTCCCTCTGTCTTCTGTTCTCCCCACATCAACTAAAATGAGCCTTTAAAACATGCCTCTGCTTAAATGGCTTCCCATCTCCATCAGAAGAAAGGGCAAAATTCATACCATGGCCTATAAGACTCCACATGACATGACCCAAAATCTCTTTGACCTCCTCTCATGCTAGGTTCACTCCACTTTAGCCATACCATCCTTCCTTCTCTTGCTGGGCTAGGCCAAGCAGAGCCCTAGCGAGGACCTTTGTGCTTCTCCTATGGCACTACCCGCTCTTCTCCCAGACAGCCCATTGTCCACTTCTACACAACCTTTTGGTCTCTGATCAAATACCATCTTATCAGAAAGGCTTTCCCAGATGACCCTGTTTAAATTAGCACCCTGCCCATCTCAGATATACCCTTGTTACCTATCACCATCTAACATACTATATATATTTTACTTTTTTATTTTACTTGTATGTTTTGTCTATTTCCTGCCTACGTACCCCCACTAGACTATCGGCTCAAATGAGGGCAAGAATTTAGGCCTATTTTGTTACTGCTGTATCTCAAGTGCCTAGAACAGTGCCTGCAACATAGGAGATATTCAATGAATATTTTCAAAATAAATGATGAATGAATAAAGAATTTGAAGACAGATAATATGGCTTATTCTTCTTTGTTTCCCCAAGAATAACTGGCACATAGTAGGTATTAAATAAATATGGGGATTTGGGAGGTTAAATGAGCATCTGTATTAGGCAGGATTCTCCAGAAAAATAGAACCAATGGGTGTGCACATATATAGAAAGAGATTTATTTTAAGGAATTGGTTCATGTGATTATGGAGGCTGGCAAGTTCAAAATCTGCAGGGTAGGCCATCAGGCTGGAGACCCAGGGAAGAGTTGATGTTGCAATTAAAGTCTGAAGGTAATCTGCTGCAGAATGAGACCCACCCACATTATGGAGAGCAATCTGCTTTATTCAGAATTCACCAATTTAAATATTAGTCTCATCAAAAAACACTCTCAAAGGGGCCAGCCCTATGGCACAGTGGTTAAGTTAGGCGCACTTCGCCTTGGCAGCCTGGGTTTGCAAGTTTGGATCCTGGGCACGGACCTACACCACTTGTTAGCCATTCTGTAGAGGCAACCTACATATAAAATAGAGGAAGACTAGCAAGAGTTGTTAGCTCAGGGCTAATCTTCCTCAGCAAAAAAAAAGAGGAAGATTGCCAACAGATGTTAGCTCAGGGCTAATCTTCCTCAACATAAACAAAAAACAAAACAAAACAAAACACCCTCAAAGAAACACTCAAAATAATGTTTGACCACGTATCTGGGTACCACAGCCCAGCCAAGTTGACACGTGAAATTAACCATCATGGTATCCTATTAAGGTGAATCAATAGGATGCATCCAATTAGTGAAAGAAGCATATTGTAACAAGAATCCAATACCTACTTTTTCCTATAAATGCTTTATAAGCAAATTGTCCTGTATTGTGTCATTAAGCACTTACTGGACAGTGCTAGGCCCTGTGCTGAGCATTGCAGAGGACGAGTCGGAGTTACCCTCTTCAAGGAGCTCATAGGAGCTGCGTACATGTCTATCATCCTGTGTGTGTCAGCACTGCTCGTCTCAAGGGAGATTGTACACCTTGCCAGCCAGGCCCTTTCTCCACGAACTATACAAGTGCATACAGATCAGTAATGAGTTAGGCAGCTATACAGAATAATTGAACAACTGCGAACAGCCAGACTCTACAAAAGAGTAAAAAACAGTCAGCCCCTCTTAGGGTATGTGCCTAACAATTTCCCCATCCCTGGAGATTGTCCCTGGGAACAGGGGCAGGCGCCAGCCTATACTTCTGGCACTTGGTCTCCCTCTTCCCCCTCCCGGTTGCAAGTCCCTTGAATTCTCCAAGCCACAGTTTCCTCAGGAGTGAAACCTCCCTACTAGTCGGTGAGCTCAAAGCGAAGAGATTTGTCTGGATCGTTCACCAGGCCTGACATATTAGACATCACTGATTATCATGCTCATTACTACAATTATTAATTCAGAAAAGGGAAGCCCTTTCCTGAGTCTGCACCCCCTGAGCACCAGCATTGCATCTCTAGGAGTCAGGCTGAGCTCACGTTACACAGGTATCTCTTTAAAGCAATGCAAAGAGGACTTCTTCACTCCAGATTCCATGAGGATGACACAGGGTCATGCCGAGGTTGACTGAGCCCATGCTCAGTGAAAAGAGCTATGAACATTTCACTATCCACACAAGACACTCTCTGTAGCACTTTCAAAGTTTTAATTATTTGTTTACTTGCTTGATGACTTGAATAACTATCTTCTTGACTAGACTACAACTCCACAAGGACTGTGAATAGTTTTATTCATAGCTGAACCCCATCATCTAACATGCTGCCTAGCTGAATTAAGCAGGATAGACTAGGTGAGGCCACAGAACCAAATATCCAAACTTGAAATCTCAGATTTGTAACCCAGTAAAGGTCTATTTCTTTATTACTCGTGGTACATGCCCATCTTGGGTTGGTAGGGGCCTCTGCTCCACATGGTCAATCAGGGACCCGGGGAGACAGAGGCCTCATCATTCTGTTGTAGCTACATGATCTGGCACATGTAGCTTCGTCAGTCACGGGGGCTGCTCATGTGCAGAAAGGTCTTGTGCCAGTAATTAATATTTTGGCCCCAGAGTAACACATCCACTCATAGATCCTCAGCCAAGATGTGTCTCCAGCCCCAACTAGCTGCGAAGATTCTGGGAAATGAAGGCTATCGTAAATAACATTTCATGAGCATTACTCTCTCTGGTACACTGGCACATCACAAGTGTTCAGTAAATATTTTTGATTGAATGTATGAATGAATAAATAAACGATTGCTTACAACAAACTCTAAAAACTCTTCAATGAGTCCTCATCTGTTTCTAGCCCAACTCACCCTAGGTGGAAGGAAAGATTCTGGGTTTATCTGGATTCTTCCTCTAAGCCCCAAGCCATTTGCTTAAGTTTCCATTGAATACTCATAATACCCAGTCACAGACGAGGAACTGAACCTGCCATAGTTTTTGGGGTTTTTTTGTTGGGGGGGGGGGGGGCGTTCCTCAGCGGACTGAGTTGGTTTGCTCATAATTTCCAGTGAGTTAGGTGCTGAAACAAAAAGACAAAATCCTAGCTCCAGAACTTGCCAAGGACTTTCAGGGCATTAAAATGGCAGAGTTTAGCAAGTAATTTTCTCTAAGAAAAATCTTCTTTAATGAAAAATAGCAGCAATTATGTCTAAAGGCATAAGAGACAGACCAAAACGGAAAAACACCTACCAAGGTCTGCGCACACAAGGCACAGAGTCTCAGGTCCCAGAGAGGTGACTTCAGGCTTGAAGCACAGGACACTCGCTCTAGGAACAGTCCCAAACACGTGACAGCACCCTTCTCCATCTGTTTTTACTAATCTGCCATTTCTTGGGGAATGGTTTTCACCACCTTAGATTTTTAATTTTCAAATTCTTACTCCTCAATAAACAAATTAATCGCCTGTGCCCAACTGAAGAGTGGGTTGACGGTCAAGGAGAGAAAAAATAGTAAATTCCAAAACATCAAAAGAATCCAAATCCTTGTCCTAGACATGGCTGGTTGCTGGCCTCAGGTAGAGTGCTTCTAGTTGCAAGTAAACCTGAAGAGTAGGGAGTGAACCCCATTCAATAAAGCCAACAGGCCCCAGCCTGAAGAGGTCCATTGGTTTGCGGGCCTCAAACTAACCAGATGCTCTCTCATGAGTTCTAAATTTAAGTCCTGGGAATCTATAAACCATCAATGGCGAGTGCTCGGGATAAAATGGAATGCAGACTGAGGGCTTAGGCAAGAGAAATAAAAGAGGACCCTAGTCCAGAGGAAGATGGCCCAGATCCAACAAGAGAAGCAGATGCGAGGATGACACACGGTCCCGCGGAGATGTGAGAGGAGCCTCGGTGTCTGACCTAGTCAAGCTGCTCTCACAGCTTTGCAACAATCCCGCCCTACTCCCATGATGTGAGTTGGGATGTTTGAACTCAAAGTGTTGTCCCTTTCAGCAAAAAGCTGATTCTACACATATTAATATCATTAATGATAATTAGCATTTACTAAACACTTATTTTGTATCTGGCATCACAATAAAACTTTTATGCTACTGTCTCATTATTGCCCACATCATTCTTTTGAGGGCAGTACTATTTTTACCCCCCACTTTGCAGCTGAAAAAACTGAGGCTTTGAGGGGTTAAATAATTTGATTGTAACTCCCAGCTGAGGCAGGAATTAAACACAGGTAGATTTGACTCAAAGTTCACAATCTCAGCTGCTTAGTCGAGACCCCCATGCTGAGCAATCTCATGGCTCTGGGAACTAGCAAAGAGCAATGTGCCCCACTGAAAGTCCACCACTTGGCTCTCCTTGACGGTGACCTTGTAATGAAGTTGGAAGGGTGTAAGATTCGGCACAGGAGGAGCTGAATTTCAACCCTGGCTCTGTGGTTTCCTTAACCGACCCCCAACCCTCACCTTCTGCATCTACAAAATGATAACAATATCCAGCCTCCAGGGTTGTAAAGAGATTAAATTAGATGGAAACGTGACGGGCCGTGCCTAGCACAGTGCAGATCACCTCGGAGGTTTTAAACAAATGTAGTTCAGTTTCCTTCCCCTCTTTGTGGGTGCTTTAGAAGATTAAGGAGCTACATTTGCAAAGGACGGTGCGTGGCACATAGTAGGTGATAAATGTACGTTACATCCCTTCCCACCCTCCACCAGACAATCTCTGAGATGCTTCGGCCATCAGCTTGAACACAGGTCAGCATTACTTCGAGGCATCCATGGAGAGCACAGCGCTTTACACGAAGAGCACTGATCCCAAGTCAAGTCTATTTTTTGTTTGTCTAAAATGTGCATGATTCTCAGGGAGCTGAGAGAAATGTCTGTGCAAAGGGAGAAACGCCAGTCCGCTTTTACTTAGAGCTGTCACCGGTGAAAAGTGTTACTGTAGGTTAATGAATTTTCCCGAAAGAATGAACTGTCATGGGGGAAGGAGGGCGAGAGCAGGGGAGAAGGTGACCACCTGCGTGGCTCTAGCACAGGCTTCCTTAACGAACACTGCTCGCTGCAGACACCTGCGAGTAAATCCCAGCTGGTCAGAGATTCCTGTCCACCAGAGATGGATTCTAGCTACGCATCCGGAAGAAGCGTCCTTCTGCTCAGCCACCAGATGCCAGTAAACACTCTGCTGCTGGGGTTCTGTGGCTGGTCTCTGGATTTTTTCCTTTCTCAGACAAAATGAGAGCTTGTGATCCTACTTAATCCTCTTCTCGCAGAAACGCTACCCATGCAGAGTGGCGTGGCATCACCTGAGAGGTTGTTAGAAATAATGCAGAATCCCAGGCCCGAATGTCGTAAATGCGGATTCTGACTTTGCAAAGTCTGGGGTGGGGCCTGAGATTTTGCATGTCTAGCAAGCTCCTGAGTGATGCCAATACTGTGGGGCCCCAGAGCGCACTTGGAGCAGAGAGACTGCCCATAACTCATTAACAAGCCCCTGGCCTTTCTGAGTAACTGAACTGGCTAGGCTCAGCTCTGTCCTAAGGCATCTGTGTCATCCTAAACCGTCACTCATCTGATACCACTGGAGCAGAGGAAGCTAACTGCTCACCAGAAATGGGTGTGCCTCCTTCAACAGTGTGCAGGCATCTCTGGAAGGGAGCTCCCAGTCCGTCATTGATGAAGCTCCCTCCTTGTCATGGGGAGTGGGAACGAGGCACGTGACCAGTTCTCATCAATGTGATGTGAGCAGGAAGGCCATGGATTACATCCAAGCCAGGACTTTCTGAAAGTGGGGGCACTTTCTCCACTCTCTTATCCTCTCCTGGCTGCGGACTCTGAAGTCTTAGTGGATGGTAGAACAAGATGGAAAGAACCTGGGTCCCTGAACCAACATAGGAAGAAAATGACCCTCTGGCTTCCAACCCCACGTTGGACTGTTGCACATGCAAGAAATGGATTTCTATTGTTTTATGCAACTGAAACTATGGTATTTCTTTTCTCCAGCAGTTAGTGTTACAGTAACTAATACCACCACCACCATTATAACCTCCCCAAAATTATAATAGCTATATTTTCCTTAGTCATGGCTATTCCCTGCCAGGCACCATGTGAAATATTTCCTATACATTGTCTCTAAACCCCCATGGCTAAAATGACCCCCATTTTGCAGATGTAGGAACCACAACTCCACAGATAGTAGATAACTTGCTCAGGATCCCACCTCTAGTAAGTGTAGAGCCGGAATTCAAACCAGGTGTGTTCTACTGTGAACAAGAGCGAAGCTGGGACCACAAGGGGCTCAGTTCCACGGAGATTCATCTGCACAATGAAATGAGATTTCATCCTGGGCTAGTTACAACCACGTCATACTGATGCTTTCGTGGACCTTCCCAAATGGCCTTGCTCCTCCTGCCTCTGTCCTTGGTACTTTCCCTCACAAGGTAATTACTAACAAAAATCCCGATGGCATGCAGGAATTCTCCACCCACGTAGCCCTAGGCCTCTCCTGGAGCCGACTTCTCTCCAGTGTCTCTCTGTAGTTTGCAGCACAAAATGGTTGCTGTCAAGACGGTTTAATGTTCCTTGTAGGTCAAGGCTGTTGGTTGCTTCGGCGATGCCCTTATTGCTGAGCTGGCCTCCTTCACCAGCTGTTTCTGTTTTTGTGGGGTTGTTTTTTTTCCCCTTCTCCTCCTCCTTGCACAGCACCTCAGTGCAAAGAAGTGAGAGCAGCTGCACTGACTCCTCAGTGGGGGGAAGCAGTCCCAGATGGGGAGGGGGTGGCCAAGCAGTCCTAACAGCTGCTGCGCTCCCCACTCACCCCACAGTCCAGGGAGCCTCAGATCTGAGTCTTGCCACTGCCTTGCTGCCTCACGTGCCCCCCATCCCTCTGTCTTCACCTCACGGGGTCTGCTGCCACTTCCTGCATGTGAATTGCCCAGTCAGGCGGTCATTCTGGTTGCACAGCTCCTCTGGTCATCCTTAGTCATGTGTACAACTGACTCCAGGAGTGAGGTGAGGGGTCCAGGGTAGTGGTGAGGCTGAGCCAGCATTTGAATTGGGTCCAGAAACTGAATGAGGGGTTTTGCCCAAGACAACGAGGAGCCAAAGCTGACAAGGAGAAAGAGAAGCCAAGGTCGTCACTTACGAACAGCCCCCACACCTGGTACCATACATTGTGCGTAGTAAGTGCTCATGTATCAATTAGCAAATGAACAAGTAGGTGTTAGATGCATGTGAAAAATGTCCTGAAATGGAAGTGTTACCAAGACCCAAGGGATCGGTGACCCACAAGTAGGTCCTCTTGCCCAGAGATGCTCTTGCCAATAGAACGAGACGGGGTTTGCAATAGCACAGCGGAAACATCATTCATGGAGCAGTGAATGGAGGAGGCAGAGGTGGTTTCAACCACCTTCTCCTGGAAGGGAAGGTGAGCAGGGTTCTCATGGGATGTGAATGGGGAGGGGTCTCTGCATCATCTGTCGGGACGGGGGCATTTGGGGCATGCACTGATCTTCCCTTTGGCAAAGGGAACCCCTCCTCCATCTTGAAGCTTTCTTGTTTGGACCGGTTCTGTGGTTTGGCCATCTGGCAGTGTTGTGCCTTGGTTTCTATAAGCAAGCACAACTTAAAAACAAAGTGTTAGATGTGGAAAACGTTCTTAGGGACTTCTCTAGGTGACGTAAGTAGGGATTTAAAATATCTAAGGGATCAGGGAAGGCTGTGTAGATGAAAGCTCTAAGCTGGGGTTCAGAAGGATGCATAGGAGCTTTCTGTGGGGGAGGGGCAGAAGAACTCTCGTCTCTGGGATGCTTCTACTTGTGCTTTGTGCCTACAGAGGGGAACTGAGACTCCTGATAACTTTACCCCGGATGCGCTTGCTCATAATGAGTGTCTTGCTCTTTTCCTGATGTGTTTATCTGTCTCTACTTGGACCCTTGTGGGCCTCTAGTGACCATGCCAAAGCAGCTGATGAGACGACCCAGGAGCAGGCTCATTCACAAAGCATCAGGACCGATTTGAGAGGAGCCTCCGGGCATTTCTCCCAGGATAACCAGCAAACACTGAGAGCTGGGTGGGAATGCACTGGGTGTGCACATCACCAGCAGTACCTTATTTAATCCTTACAACAACCCTTGGAGGGAAAGTGAGGCATGGATGGTTGTGTGGCTTATTCCTGGTTGAGGGCTTGGAGGAAGCAGAGGCGGAACTTAATCCCAGGACATCCGACGCAGAGCACGTGCTTTTCACTATGGCACTGGGTCCCCTGGACACCTGTTTGTGAGGACAAGCAAGACCTTTTCATCTCTGACCACCATAGGCTGAGGCTCCAATAGGAACCATCTTCTCCCGCTTACAGGTTGTGCCAGGCACAAACGCACCTGCCAGGGGGGTCAGTGGGGCTCAAGTCCAGCCCACCTCTCGAGGCAGCATGTGCCCTGATGCTGGATGAAGGGAGGTCTTCGCCTTTCCACCAGGCTCGGCTCTCTGAGCAACGTGTCTCAGGGCTGTGCCTGCAGTTGGTTCCTTTTTCTAATTTCTTGTGCCAGTGGAGGTATTTTTTCCTAAGTTTCTCAAAGCTGCTATATAGTGGGGCCATAATCTGCCTTCAGGCTTTTGGGCTCCTCCATGGTACGCTCAAGTAGATAATTTGGGGGCCTTTGGGGTCAACTAGGCCGGGATTCAAATCCCTTCTATGCAACTTACAGTCCTAACCTGGAGAAATCGTTTAACTTCCCTGCCACTCAAAAGTCCTCATTTATGAGTTTAGGTTCATATTACGTGTCTCAGCAGGAAATTCTAAATGAGTTATAAATGAAGTCTGTGGGTATAACGTGGTTGGCTTAGACGCTTAACAAATTGTTAATTCCCGGTGAAACAAATCTGGGGACCTGAAAAAGTCTAGGGGAAACTAAAGTATTTCCCAGAGCAGAATGATCTGCTCAGTGGGGACATTCCATACTACGTTCGGGAGTTCTGTCCAGGTTTTACGTCCTTCACACGCAGGGTGAGCCTCCCCAGCCTACTGGCAGTGGGAGGGAGGGGTCCTCCTCCTGAAATAACTGAAGATCCTGCTCCTGTTCAAAGACTAAGGAAGTACCAGAGAAGATTCTAGAAGGAGGCTCAAGCACATGGCTTTGGATGAGTCGTAGCATTTGACACTGATGACCTGACAGTCTGAGTTCTTCGCCTGTCTGACATTGACCCCGGGTGTCACACAATTTATTTCATTGATCTGAGACTCAGTCCTGGACAAGTCGGGGATAATATCACTTACCTAAGGGTTATTGTCTAATGAGATATCTGATTTATCGCATAGAGTAGTGTCCAGCATACAAAAGCAGGTAACAATAGTTGCTGTCTGTCGGTGTCATTATTCCCACTTCCCTGATTTACCTTGCAGTCTTGTCATAGGAAAAAATGCAAGCATTTACATGCAAATGCAGTGCAAGCTGCAGAGCACTTGGCAAATATAAAAGATGATGACCTTGTTGGTGACACTTGACCCCTCTGTGCCTCAGTTTCCTCATCTGTAAAGGACAGAGTGTATCGCCTGTCCTCCATCGCACCCCCCCCCCAATTTCACAGGTCGATAAACAATCAGTTTAAGAGAGAGATGGGAACGTGTGGCTGGAAGCTGACTCCCTCTACAGCAGGTGTCATCTTTGGTCCTGTTAACAGGATACAAACCAGCAGGGCGCTGCTTTCAGGGAAAAAGAAATTACCCTTTCAAGAAATAGAGAGTTCATTTCCATGACCCTCTCTGGCTCCCTATAAGGAGTCCTGGGGCCATTTTTACCCGATCGTGGAGCCTGAAACCCCTGTCAGAGAACACCACCACCATTTCCCACATCTCTGAAATGGAGGCTGTTTCTCAGAACCTCTGGAGCCCACAGCAGAGATGAAAAATCAGGGCCCCCTCCTGGGGACCACAGCATACCGCATCCCAGGCTGCCTCCGACCCTGACCCTTCATGGTGCTGTCACAAGTGTCCTTGCTGAGCCACAAAGGGACAGCTCAGAAGCCTGGCGGGAGAAGGAGCTGGAAGGAGGAGCTCGGGAAACCAAGCTCCTGGCTTCATTAATGGCTTGTCTCTGTGCAGACAGAGAGCCTGGAGCAGGGCCCTCCAGCAAGCAGGCAGGGTGAGGCAGGGGTGTTTATTGCTGACCAAGGGCCCCCAACTGGGAATCAGCATCAGCTTAGACTCCCTCTTATTGATAACCAAGCCTCTGAATGGATCAAGTCCCTTCTGAACATGTGTCTCCATGCGGCTCAGTAGAAGTGTCATATAAGGGGAGAAATGTCAGAGAGAAAGGTCTTAAAATAAAGATGCTGGCTTCTTCTGTAGCTATTTAAGCCTCAGAGACCTGCTGATCCAAAGGCCACCTGAGGGGCCCTTCTTGAGGAGCCACCATGCTCACAGGTGCACGATGCTGTGCATGTGAAAACTCTGGATGCCATCCTCTCCACACTCTAGGAGGACTCCACCCAGCGCCCCAACCCCCCCCTCCCCCCCGCCCCCTCCCTGGCCCACACCCAGCCTCCAGGATGCCCTTTTTTTTTTTTCTTAGGCACCAAGGCCATGGCTGGTTGCTCTCAACTTGATGCAAAATAAAGACATGTCTGGAGCTTTGAATCCAGTGGAAGAGACAGCAGCAGATAAGTGCCTTACGGTATACAAAGGATGCTGAGCGAGGACTATGGGAGAGCAGAAGAGAAACTTGCCCCAAACTGGGCAGCAGGAAAGGCTTTCTGAGAAAGTAGTTTCCTTAGCTGGGTCAGAAATGGTAAGAATGAGCCAAGTAAAGAAGTAGATGGAGTGTTCCCAACAGAGAGAGAATCCTGAGCAAATCCATGGAGGGACAAGCCAGTAGGGTGAGAAGACAGGTTCCTAGGGGTTGAGGTTGCTGGAGAATGAGGAGATGATGATGCTAAAAGGCCAGAGCAGGTGGCAGGATGGGCATCCTGGAGGCTGGGTGTCCCAAAGCCTGGGCATGGGTCTGAGGGCAGGGAGGAGGTGCTGCAGAAACTGGAGCAGGCGGGGGGGGCTCAGCAGTGTGTTTAGAACACTCATTCCAACAGCCACATGGAAACTACTGGAAGGATCAAGATAGGCAGAAAACAAGATCCCCCTTAGGAGGCAGAGACGGTCCAGGTAAGGAGTGAGTGGAGGCCTGAATTAGACAACAGTCCTGAGGATTCAAGTGATTCCCCAGCTAGAACCCCTAGGACCTGGAGCCTGCTGAAATACGGAGTTTGATGTCTGAAAGAGATGGACGGATGAGGACAGGCAAGCTATTGGCTCAAAAGAACGTAAGGATGGTGGATGGCATTGTCAACCAAAACAGGGCTCTTCTCACTGAGGAGAGCCAGGGTTGGAGGGCATGCTGAATTTGAGGGCCTGGGGACTTGCATTTGGAGATGTACAGCTGGCAGCTGGATTATCACTCTGCAGTTTCTTCCCACCGCCACACTGCACGGGCCATGTCTGATTGTTCACATCGTACATAATAGGTGCACAATAAATGCCGCATGAGTGAATGCTCTGAGGGATAGAGCAAATCACGGGGGAGCCCACGAGACACGCAGATGGAAGGGGGAGCGAATTAGCGCTTACTGAGACAAGGAGGTAGCAGATGATCTACAGACTTGACCTAATTTGATTCTTACAACAGTCTAGGAAGTGGTATTATGATTTCCATATTGCAGCAGAAAAGTCTAAAGAGACAAAGGAACAAAATGAGTTACCCTTTCCCATGGCTTCTAAGTGGTGTTCCTACACTTCAAACCCCATTCTGGCTTATGTCACAGTGGTTCAGAGCCCCGGCTGTGGAGTTGGAGGAGGCTGGCTCAAATCTTAGCCATCACCCACTAGCTGTTGGCTTTAGGGAAGTTACTTAATAGCTCTGAGTTCCCTCAAATACTCAATGCAAATCTATATAATACATATCATCTGGAAGGGTGTGAGAATTAAATGTTACACGTAAACCTATTACATGGCCCCTAGCACGCAATCAGTCAATGTCAACTCAACGTCACTCCAAAGCCCCCTCCTGGGTGCACAGTGCTGTCAGAGCCAGCAGAAGGCAGGCCTGCAGCTGCTCCCTTATTTTTCTTTTAAGAAAAAGGTCATTTCATCCTCTGTCAGGTAATCAGCCCCAGAGTCATGGGCCACCCAGTGGAATTTTGTCTTTCTTCTTGAGAAGCGTATTAACACAGTGATAAGGAAAAAGCCAGAACCTTCTCTGCAGTGTTGCTGGGGTGCGAGTTCATTCGTCTCTGCCTTAGGTGATGTCCCTGCTCTCGGATCATCACAATGCTGGAAAGGAAATCAACAGCCTGTTTTCAATATATGATTTCACACACACACACGCATCTCTTTTGCCTTTGAAATAGTTTCACTTTGGCCTTGAAAACTTACACTGGTGTTCGCCAAGTGTGGTCGCAGGTTCAGCAGCGCCAGCACCGTCTGAGAGTTTGTCAGGAATGTGAATCCTCAGCCCTTCCCCAGACCTATCGAGGCAGGAGTTCTGGGAGTTGGGCCCAGCTTGTGATTAGCAAGTTCCCCACGTGACTGCGCTCACTCAAGATTGAGACCCATTGCCTTAGACAAAGGTGAAAAAGGAGCCCTCACTTGACACTCACTGGCGGCAAAGCCAGGAGAGGCCAGTGGGTCCATCCTCATCCCCAGGAGTAGCATCACAGATCCTGCCTCCCCTAACCCGTCTCCTTCCACTCCCACGCCCTGGGCTACAGCAGGAGCTCTGCCCACCTGGACATCTGTCATCTTGAAGAGGCAGGTCCAGGCAATAGGCCACCGAGTCCCACTCTGACCCAAGAATTCTCCAGCCTTAAATCTAAAGCTGGAGAAAGGTCTTACAAAACAAATCTCATAGCACCTTTTTTTTCAAACCATCCCATCCTCCAGATGCCTGCCAAAGTGGTTAATACTTATGGAAGTGTTTTTACGGCAAGAAACACAAATGCGAACAGCAGTTAGGCTGCCAGCTTCAATTACTGAAGCGACCTGGTCTGGGGAGCAGTCAGGAATGGTGAGGCCTGTGCAAAATGAAGAGGACATGACAATTTAAGAGATCAACTGACTGTCACGCCAGCTATGGCCTTGCAGGGTGTGAACCCAATGTGGCTAATCTTCTAATATTTCAGGTAAAGCCAGAAATCCAAATGTCTGTGTGAAACACCCTCCAATGTAAATGTCAGCCCAGTTGTTTTGCAGACACTGTGTGGGTCACACAGCCTCGGGCCAGACGTGGCTACAGTCTAACTGTTTGTGACCTCTACTTGACAGAAATACAGATCCCCTTATTTTTAAAGAGCAATTCAGGGACTGCAATTAACTTGGTTGCTGATTGCCTTGTCATTTTGGATGATGCCTTTTATTAAACAGGACTTCGAATCGCCAAGACCAGCAAACAGCTCTAGATGACATCAGTACAGCAGCTCTGACCGCCTGCATCCCCCTTCCTAACCATCTGTCACTCCTCCAAATTAGAAGGGAAACACTAATTCGGGGGAAGAGGGGACACTGACTGCAGTTTTTGCCTTTGTCCCTGGATTCGATTGTCTCCTCCAAGGACCCTCCCTGAGTAAACAGTGACATCCACTGGCTAAAAATTAGAGCGTGTGTCATATCCACTGAAGAAAAGAAACCTCCCACAGGTTAGCGAGATAGCTTTCCTCCAGGCTGGGGGTCCTCAGCTACCGACAGACAGCTAATGGGAAAGAATCCAGAGCGGAGAGAAAGTAGATGTTGGGAGAATGCGGATGTTAGTAAGAACAGGAAAGAAACACGATTCCCAATACATGTGGATGGCTTTGTAACAGGGTCCCCAGCCCTCTAGGCTACTGAGCTCTTACATGTGGCTGGTCTGAAGTGCAGTACACTGTGAGTGTCAGCCACTCCCTGATTTTGTAGACTTATTAAGGAAAAAAAGAGTGTAAAAGACATCAATGATAATTTTTATATTTATGACAATGGAAATAATCATATTTTTGATATATTGTGTTCAGTAAAATAGAAAAATTAATTTCACCTGTTTGACTTTTTTATTGTAACTACTAGAAAATTTGAAACTACAGGGGCTGGCCTGGTGGCATAGCGGTTAAGTACGCACGTTCTGCTTGAGCGGCCAGGGTTTGCCAGTTCAGATCCTGGCTGCGGACGTGGCACCGCTTGGCAAGCCATGCTGTGGTAGGCATCCCACATATAAAGTAGAGGAAGATGGGCACAGATGTTAGGTCAGGGCCAGTCTTCCTCAGCAAAAAAAAAGAGGAGGATTGGCAGCAGATGTTAGCTCAGGGCTAATCTTCCTTAAAAAAAGAAAAGAAAATTTAAAATTACATATGTGGTTGGCATTCTATTTTGGTAGGCAGCTCAGTTCTATGTCACCTACCCAGTGGTTCTCAGCCCTCTGAGGATCAAAAAGTCCGGGGGAGCTTGTAAAACACAGATGTGGAGGCCCCACCTTCACAGATTTTGATTCAACGAATGTGCTCTCCCTCCATTTCCACTCTCTGCCGTTTCTACATCTAAGCTGTCCTTGATTCCCCAAGATTTTATTGATCTGTGGTCCTCGTCAGCATCACTTTCATCCTGCACTTTCTTGCTTGCTGATATATAAGGCCTTTATTCACTCAACAGATATTAAACACTACCTTGTGCTCCAGGCACGGAGAATACAACATGATGGAGACAGACAATTTTCTTCTCTCTTGAGGCTTATATTTGGGGTGGAGCGGGAGAGATCAGTCAATCAGTCAGAAAACTGTCGGCAGAGAACTAAATAGAGCGTCATGAGAAAGATAGAGGGGTGGCCACTTCAGGTTAGGGGGCCATAGAAGGCTCTCTGTGACGACTCAGCTGAGGTCTAAGTGATGACAGCAATGAGAAGATGACGAGGAAGAACATCCCAGGCAGAGGGGACAGTCAACACAAGGTGGTCGGTGCATTTGAAGAACTGAAAGAAGGCCATAGTGACCAAAGCAGGGCAAATTTAAGCAGGATTGGGGTGCATGAGAGAAGGGGGATGAGGCTTCAGTAAGGCGATAGGCATTAAAGACGCATAAAGGGCTTCACGTCTGAACTAGGTTAACGCAAGGCAGGAGAGGGAGCATGCCCAACAGAGGGAAGAAAGTGTGCAAAGTTTCTGTGGCAGCAGAGAATGTCCGAAGAACTGGAAGAAGACCCATGTGCCCAGGACACAGCGAGCAAGGGGACTGTGGTGTGAGCCAAAGACGCGAGGTGAAGCCGGAGCACGTCGGACCTCATAATCCCCATCAGGAATGCAGACACGAGCCGACGTGAAAGGTTTTTGGAAGGGGGTGTTTTAGAAGAAGTGTTTTTAGAAGTGGGTGCATTCAGACTTCTTCAAAATAGGGAGTCAATATACATATATGTGCTCGATTATGCTGGGACATCTTTGGAAGGACGTACAAGAAACTGGTAATCGTAAGGAAAATTTCATACTTTTTGTTGTATACTTTATGTATGCATTAGTTTTCAAAAGACACAACTACTTTAAAATGTAAAAACTAAGTCGATAGATGAGATTTCTCAGGGCTTTTACACTTACTGTTTACTCCAGCTGGAATGTCCCATCCCTGAACTGGTGCGTGATTCATGCTTTCATATTATTCAGTTTTTGCTGCAATGTTAGTCCATCAAGAGGCCTTTCTTGACCACTCTATAAGACAGCATCTCTGTCACTGTCTAGCCCTAGTTTTATTTCCTTATAGCATTTCAAGTTATATTATTGTCTCCAATAATACATAATTCTTTAGAGTATTTAAATTATATTATTGTCTCCAATGTATGTTTCGTGATCTGAAAATTTACCTGTTCCATTCACCAATATCCGTCCAGTATCTAGTTAATAATGCTGTGGACACAGTAGTACTCAGTAAATATTTGTTGAATGATTTGGCTGTGATGTGAAGGAAAAAAATGGAGTAGGACCAGAGTAGAGGAAGGGAGACATGGTTAGAAGGTTATCACAAATAGTCCAGGGGGGACAATGGCTTGGAATAAGGTGGTAACAGAGGAGAATTCAAGATGTATTTATAAGGGAGATAAGGGAACATGGTGACACACAGGGAGAGGGAAGGAAAGGGGTTTATCAGGGATAAACTCTTAGGATGGATCACAGATGAGTGTGATATTCACTGAACTGGAGTTTATTAGAAAGACACCGATTCTAAGGAAAAAGATCTTGCATTTGATTTTGAAAAAGTCGAGCTCAAGATACTTTTGAGAAGGCCAAATGAGAGGATTTAGAAGACTGTTGGATTCTGACATATTTACAGATAAAATGATATGATGTCTTAAAAACACCAGCCAGAATGCAGGGGAGGAGGGAGCAGGAAAATGGATGAAACAAAATGGCAGAAATTTGGTTGTTGAAACTGGATAGTAAGTATTGGTGGTTCACTACATTATTCTCTCTAGTTTGGTATGTGTTTAAAATTTTCCAGAAAATGAGGCTACCCCAGTGGCATAGTGGTTAAGTTCGCATGCTCTGCTTTGGCAGCCCGGGGTTTGCAGGTTTGGATCTGGGGTGCAGACCTACACACTGCTCATCAAGCCATGCCGTGGCAGCATCCCACATACAAAATAGAGGAGGATTGGCATGGATGTTAACTCAGGGACAGTCCTCCTCAAGCAAAAAGAGGAAGACTGGCAACAGATGTTGGCTTAGGGCCAATCTTCCTCATCCGAAAAAAAAAACCTTCCAGAAAGAGAAAATGCTACAAGCCTAGAGCTAAGAGGAAAGGCTCAGGACGAAGATGTAAGTTTGGCTGACACATATTTAAAGATGGTCATTGAAGCCATGGACAAAGATGAAATTTCCTAGGATAGAAGGATAGAGCAGGATTGAAGGAAGCTTCAAAACTTGTCCTTGTAGAAATCTATCATTAAGTGGCTGGGCAGAGGCAGAAGAGTCTAGATGGAGCGGCCAAAGAAGAGAAGGGAAACTGGTTATGTGGGCGTGACTTCACAGACATTCGTTTGAAATCAATGCCATTTGAGGAGGAAAATCTATTAGCCTAGAGAAGAGCTAAAGAGACAGGGTCACTTTCTTTGAGGATCTGAAGGGGTGACATGTGGAGGAGGAGCCCTGGCTGATTCTGGGTCCCGAGGTAGGACAACACGGGTCAGGCCAACAGTCTTGAGTAGACAGATTTCCCTTCAATGTGAAAAGAACTTTTCAGCAACAAGAGATGCCCAGAGAGTCTTTCACCCGTTAATAAATGTTCCTGGTCTCGGACACAGTGTCGGATACCCAAGAGACACAGCAGAACTCCTCCGGAAGGGAAGAGAGTTTGCAAACAGAGCACGGGAATGCACTGGGATAAAGAAAAAGACGCGAGCGAACAGGGGGCTGACAGAAGGGGCGCCGCTTCCACCTCCTGCGAGCGGCTAACCAGATTCTTCCTCGTGTTATCATGGTTCTTGAAAGTCTTTTCCTCTCTGTTAGAATTTCATTTATTTTCCTTTGTTTTTCCTTTTAACAACCCCTGGCATGTGAGACGGGAAAATGTTCAATGGGCAAAGAAGGAGTGACTGACGATGGGAGCAAAGGCTCAATGTCATAGCTTTGCCAGCCTCCTTGGCTCCGTTTACGTGTCCCTCCGCAGACGTACCCTCCCCACTCTGCACGGGATGAGGAGACTTAGAAGCCAGACTGCAGGGGTGCCAATCTTGGCTCTCCTTCTTATAGCAGAGTGACTTAATCTAGCAAGTCACCTCATCTCTCTGTGCCTCTAGCTCCACATCAATAAGATGTCCCCATCTGAAAGGCTTGTTGTGACCTTGTTCATGGATTGTGTCTAAAAACCTAAAGTGCCCCTCCCACAGCTGACCTTGGGCAGCCGGCAGACATCCAAGCATCTTTCAAGACCCAGCTCCCCCTTGCCCCAACCCACCCAGCGGAGTCAGGTGCACCTTCCTCACTGGGCCTTGCAGACCCGTCTTTGTTCACCATTCCGCTGGGTGACTGCACAGGGCGACTTTATAGGTTATTCTTCTCTAGACCAAAAACCCCTGAGGCCCGGGATGGGGCCTCCGCCTCTCCATACAACCTGTACCTAAGATGTGCTCTGGCACCCAGGAGAGGCCAGACGAAGGTTTCATGAGGACATGCATCACACAGACCGGGGTTCACGTCCAGGTCCTGCTGTGAAGTTTCCAATGGCAAATGACTCTACGTTTTGGGCCCCAGCTTGTGATCTGGAGAATGGTGCTGGCAGTGCCTGCCTTATAATCCAGCTATCACGATTAAAATAGCCACAGGAATGGCAGGTAGAATTACTGCTGCTTCAGCATCCCCTTGAAGACTCAGGTGCTCAGTCATCAGGCTCTTAGCCCTCCGTTCACTAGCCACTGCACCCTGCTCTCCATATTAGCCTGCTTTCAGCTTCTTCTGCTAGGAGTCAGCCCCTCCACCTGGCTGTTAAGGCACCGAGACCTGGAATTTTCCTCTGTCTCTTTCAATAAAAGCAGGTTTTATGGGTTGTCAGTGGGCAGTAAGAATCTGGACTGCACAATTAGATGGACCAAATGCTTGGCCATCTCTGCTAACAGCTGTGACGCTCAGGAAACCCTCCTGTCCTGGGAGAGCCAGATTCCAGAGTCTGTGTGTTAAGAGCACAGCCCACTGCTCTTATCCGGCTTAGCTCTTGTTATTATTCTTCCCTTCAACCGGGAAGTCTGCACAGTGGGGTAGAAGGGCAGAGGGTCGGAGAGGATGATCTGCTCTTTGGGGAAACGACTAACCTGCAGATGATTGTGGCCGCACGTGCAGAATCTTTCCCTGCTCCACCTCAGCCTCCAGGCCCCTGCAGCACGTGGGTCCTTTTCCTCTCTGCTTTCAATAGCCACGGCTCAGCCCCACGGCCCCCAGTTGAGCCCCCGGGGAGCTGGGGTCCCATGGAACCCAGGTTTGGTTTGAGTGAAGTCCTAGATGCTGCTCCAGCCATCTGATTGCCCACAGGGCCAGTGTGAGGTTGGGGGAAGCCCCAAAAAATACCAAGCCAGGATCCTGGAAAGTCACTGGGCCCACTATGCTGCATGTTAATACAAATGTGCTCTTGCTAGGGGACCTGAGGTTTGTATTAATCCAGACCAGAGCCCATTGTTGGCGGCCCTGCTTATCCCATAAACAAAACCTTGCATACAAATGCGGGTTCTGGATGCCCTTGCCTGGCTGTAAGAGGCTGGTTCCTTTTTTCTTGTCAGACCAGCTCACCAGGGACTAGCCTTAGCTGTAGTAGTTCATGCTTTTACTTTCCAGGATAAAAAATGGAACGTTTGACACAGCGGTGGGCCCTGCTTTCTGGAGGATGATCGTTAGCATTAGTTAATTTATTTAATCAAGGTTTACTGAGCACCTACTATGGGCCGGTTGGGAGGAGAGGCAGTCAACCAAATCAGAATAGACGAGGTTTCTGGGATGGAGGACTGAGGCACAGGAAGATGAGTCAACAGAAGTGGGCAGCCCACGCTTGGGCACGGAGAGCTGTTTTACAGACGCAGGGAGCCAGAGCTGGGGGAAGCTGAAGGCCAGCAGCGAGCTCTGGAGACTCGGAGAGCGGGACTGAGTACCCCTTCTCCAACCTCCACCTCCTGTGAGACTGAGTTAGCCCCGAGGACTTCTGAATCTGAGGTCGCTCATCCACACCATGGAGGTGACAGTCTCCTCTTTCTGGGGGTCGAGGATGAATTAGGTGACATACGGCAAAGGACTGTGACTGGAGAGGTAAGTAAATGTTACCTTCCTTCCCTTAAGCCAGCACATCAGAGGCTGGAGAATCGGTGTGGTTTGGGAGCAAAAGGACCAGATCTGAGTTCCAGTCCGCAGCTTACCTGCTGGGTGAGGCTGGACAGTCTCAGCACCTCATCTCCTTATCAGTTACATGGAGGTGACGTTACCTGCCTTGCGCGGTGGTGAGGGACAAATGAGTTGATGCCCCTGAAGTCCTGGAAGACACTGGCGACCACCCAGTCCAGACCCGCTGGTCCATGAGCTTTTCGCCCGGAAAGAGTTTGCACCACCATGTCTGAATCTGCTCACCAGTGTGTCTCTGGTGCTTGGCCCTAAAGCACCCAATGCGTAGGAAGTACAAAAAGTTTTATTTTAATTTCCTAATTTTCCAATGGCAAATGGACTTAGGAATGTAAAGTGATTTACCCCTTCATGGGTAATTTTGCCCAAAGTCAAACAGTAAGTTGGTGAACAAACTTGGGGATCTTTCCACCTCACCGTAGGAAGGGGAGACAGGAAGGGGGCACGGGGCACCCCGGAGACCCCAGAACAGGGGGAACTTGCCAGGCAAATGTGAATGCTCCTTCTGCCTGCGGCCTGAGCGAAAAAAGCTGCACAAATCCCTCAGGGCTGAGAACAGAGCAGCCTAGCTTTACAGTTTGATCAGAAAATGTTGCTAGGGTTTGTGACTGAACCGGGGGGAGGACTCAGAATGCTGTGATTCTTGGGGTCCCTTAGCTCTGTGGGTAGATTCAGGGAACCCGCTAAACGACAGTAGCTGAATTTTCCTCCACATTCTGTTCTGATTCATGCAAAACGGGAGCAGATCAGAACTCCGTGAAGTGAACTGAAAGAACGATGAGGCCGAACCCTGGGATCTGATGGCCTTGCTGAGCTTTAGTACGTGGGACACTATCTCATCTTCTGCATGCTGGGAAAACTATGGAAATCACCCTTTTTATCACCAAACCAGCAACAGTAACACTTAGGGGAAGCTGTCACACTTCGGGATAGAAAATCTATCTCAGGCAGCAATGGGATGTGCCCAGATGCACGCAGACCTGTTCAGAAACACTTTGTCAAGCAATCTCCAGGGCCCTGGCCACTCTGGGCACCCTGCTCCCAGCAGAGCCAGCATCCTGCTCTCCAGGGACCTATTAGCCAATCTGTGGATCCTTCAAGGCCCCCAGCCACATCTTCCTGCAACACCCCTTCTGGCTGTGACTCCTTTTAGATTCCAGTTCCTTTTAGTCAGCATCTGACTAAATGATATAATCCCTCTGAGACTGTTTCCTCATTTATAAAAGAGAAGTATACAAGGACCCACCCCATTAGGTTGCTGTGAGCGCTGCAATAACGTGTGTAACCCATTCTGGGACTGCTTAGTCCACAGCAGGCTGAAATGCAATGGCGGTTGGTGCTGCTGGGCTGGCCACTTTAATGTGCATTACCTCATCTGCCAGTCAATCAGCCAGAGGAATTTAACTGCAAAACCCAAATCAGACGATGTCTTTGAGTTTACTACTTTGGATTTAAAAAAAAAAAATGTGTTGGTGAATGTGCGGGCACTTGATGGAGGAACTGGGTTATGAACTGCCGGTTATGAACTGGGATGGGGTGCTCACAGCCTTCCAGAACTGAGGACCGTAGACAGATGGCCAAGTCACGGCCACCTCATGTATTGCTGGGTCCTTCTATAATCCGATTACCGTGATCTAGGTACACAGTTTCCATTTAGCTCTCAACCGAAATCCCTTTTTTGTAAATGTGGGATGCTCCTGCCTGCCTCTCGGCAGTGGATTTCAGTATCTCAGAGCAGGACATATATCCCTGGTCCATCCTATTCGATTCAGCCCCTCACTCCAGCCTGCCCTGCTTCTCTAGGTGTTTGATTCTAACACCCAGAAGATACCCTAATTCTCCTTCTACTAAACCTGCCTCCTTCACCTTTGTCCAACCCACTAATAAATTCGGTAATCAGGACCATCAATGCGGTGCACAGAGGAGGAAAGGAACAGGAGGCTTTGTGAAGTACCAACAAGGCCCAGCACTGTAGTAGGAAGGAATGGAGGATACGTTCTTATAATCATGTGCTCTAGGGTCAGACTGCCTGGCATCGTCCCTCCCTGTGTGAGCTCAGGTAAATTACTCAGCCTCCCTGAGCCTTAATTCCTCCAGCTGTAAAATGGGAGTGATGATGATAAGAGCAACTTCGTGGGATTTCTTGGGGCAATGAATTGAGCTAACATGTGTTTCTGATATGCAGTAGTGCTCAATAAACATTAGATTTTATTATATTCTCATGTCATCTTCATAACAAGGCTGAAGACGTTATTAATCTTCCCGTTTAGGAATAAGGAAATTGAGGCTCAGGGCATTTAGGTAAAACTGGCTAGTAACCTTGATAGCAAAGTGGACCTGGGAACCTAGCCCAGGCTGCCTGTCCCCAGAGTCGTCAGCACCAGGCCACTCCCCAGGAGAGCGCCCCATGCACAGTTACTGATGAGCTTGTGTTCTCTCAGCCATGGTTGTACAGCTGGGAAAAAGAAAGCTAAAGTCAGTGACAGGCAACAGAAGGCAGGAATAACAGCCCTGAGGGTTTATCTTCCCTCTGGTAATTTCCTGAGAAGCAGCTCATCTGACAAGGGGGAGACCTTCATGAGCAATTCCTATCCAAGGCCCCCAGTGTGGGTTTGTCTCATCCACATTTACAACATGTCACAGCAGACAGCAAAATATTGTTGGCTTGAGTAGGAGTAACCTTAGCTTGATGAGTTCTACAACACACACATACACACATATACATGAACACACATACACACACTTATACACATATACATATACACATATATGCATGCATATACACACATGTACATGGATACATACACACACACATAAACACATACATACACACGATCAGCTGAGGCAAAAACTCAAAATAGGCATTCCTTCCAGGGTCCCCTGGGTAAGATCTTATCAAGCAAAGATTCTCTGCCTCTGAGTACCTGCTCAGTCCTAACTTGAGACAAGCGTTAGACTAGTACCCCAGCCTCTGGGGGCAAGGGCAATAAAGGATGATTCTATCAAAGGTTTGGGGGAGGTAAGTAAGGGAACCAAAACATGGCAGAGGCCTTTACAGCACCTACGGGAGATCGCCAGCTCAAAATGGGATTGTTGGAGATTAAAACAGACAGTGCTTCTGTATGCAAAGCAGCCCAGCCAGCATGATGGATGGGACTAAAGATATTCCAGCCCTGCGTAATTTCTTTCTGCTCTTCCCTACTGGAGGAATCGAGCCAACTCAGAGCTGGCCTCTCTGTGTGATGAGTGAAGGATGGAAACTTCCCTTCGGTTCCCAGAACCAGGTGTCTGGTCCGCCCCGGGCAGCTGGGAGTATTGGGCCTGGCAGTTCCTGAAAGCTGAAGGAGAGGGAGAAGCTGATTGGACCAGAGTCTGAACTTAGACTGGAGGTCGCCAAACTTGTCTGCACGTTAGAATCCTCTGGGGAAGCTTTTAAACCTTTCAAAGCCAGGGGCATGTGCCACGTCAAGTAAACCACAATCTGCCCAGTGGACACAGGCTCCAGGACTGCTGAAGCTCCCCAGGTGATGCCAATGTGCAGACAAGTTTGGGAGCCCCTGGATTAGACCCGTGGTTCTGGCCTGGGGGCAATTTTGCCCCCCAGGTGCGTTTGGCAATGCCAGGAGACATTTTCGGTTGTCACACTGGGGCGATGGTGCTACTGACATCTGGTGGGAAGAGGCCAAGGATGCTGCTAACCCTCCTGCAGTGCATGGACAGTCCACACAGCAAAGAATTCCCTGGCCCAGATGTCAATAGCGCCCAGATTGAGAAACCTGGTTTAGACTCTTGCTGTTCAAAGTGTGGTTCGTGGCCCAGTAGCATAGCATCCCCTGGAGCTTGCTAGAAATGCAGAATCTCGGGCCCACCCCGAACTTACTGGATCAAAACCTGCATTTTGGTGACCGGTGTGCACATTACATTTAGAAACACTGGTTTAGATAATTTTAGGGCTCTTTGTATAACGGGAGCTTCCCTCAGCTTAAACTGCTCTGCTGGTTTCTTTATCCACAGCAACCATTTCCTTCACATCCAAAATTCTCCCCACTCCTCCTCAAGCTCGTGTCAGGAACAGCCTCGGCATTTAGAAGGAAACAGATCCAGGCTTGGATCTGGGTAGGATCTTCTTAAATTACTTCACCTCGCTCAGTCCCAGTTGCCTAATCTGCAAATGGGGAAACGGTGCAAAGACTGAGATAAACCCTGCAAACTTAGAGATGGGGTTGGCCAGGTGGCATTGGAATCTGAGCTTCACCAACTTATTCGCTTTCAACCTTAAGCGATTTACTTTCCTTCTTTCAACTTCCATTTTCTCCTCTACGTTAAAAACAAAGGCATAATCACACCTGATCATGGAGACGATCACCCAGGTGATGGATTTTAAGAAGCTGACTTGGAGTACACGCTCATGCGCTGTCATTTTAAACGTTCGCTTTCTGAAATACAGCAGGAGCTCCATAGATGGGGTAGCTTTATAATTCAAATTGCACGCTAAAGAATCATAAATTACCCCCCCCCCCACCCCCCCGCATCAACATGGCAGGGCGGATGTTCACAGTCACAGATCCCCTTCATCCATTCTGGGGCCAGCACATGAGGAGGGTGTTGTCATCTGCTGTCTTGTCTCGTGGCCTCTGTTGAGACTGCAACTCAAGGCTGGGATCGTGCCTCCCCTTCCTCCTGCTCTCCCACAGTGCCTTGCAGTCAGGCAATGTGCACAAAACGTCCTCAGCAAACGTGCTCTGCTAGTGATTCAGAGTTCAAAGCCCCACAACCAGTAAGAGCTCTGGGACTCAAAGCTGGTTCCTCCAATCCCCACCACACTACCTTTCCCTGGCAGGTGTTCCTGCCACCCACCCCGACCCCCTCACACACACACACACACTCACAATGCAGCAATCAATTACAACCACCTGGAGGGGTTTTCTGTACAGACTTGGGTGTGCATCTTTTCTCCACTACTGGATGGTAAGTGCCTCAAAGCAGAAGCCATGCCTTTTCCTTGTCCTGTGTTCCTTGGGCCCTTAACACGTGGCTGAGCTCACCTGGGAAGCTCAATAAATCTCCACTATCCAATTGGTGGATTGGTGAGTTGGTTGATTGATTAGGTCACCACCAACTGGAATAAATACAGTAAAAGCATAAAAGATGTACGTTGCAATTTTGTAACCTCAAACTCTGTCTTTAGGAAGCTCCTGTAACTTTCCAAAGTTTTAACTACATTCAGGATAGACGGACTTGCTCAGCCCTCACCACGAACTCCAGAAAACAAATTAAACATGCTATAAAGTGAGGATGAGGAGGAGGGAAGCGGAGGCATCAAAGACCCAGGCTTCTTAGGTTCTGTTGCCACATGGAGGAAGCCTGACAGGGCACTTTGGAACACGGAGCCTGCAAAGTGAGAGAAATGAGAGGAGGAGCAGCCGGGAAGAAGGGGAGGGGAGAGGCACGCCCTCTGGAGAAAAGAGAGGGTGAGGTGGAACAGTGAAGCATTTTCTTGAGGGGTCTGCATCAGGATGTCCGGCACATTCGGAGGGGCCAGAAAGCAAACACGTGGCTTCAGGGACTGTAGAGAACACAACCAACACCAACAGGAGTGTAAGGCCACACCCGATGAGCCAGAACCAGTTTCCGTGATTGTGGGCAGCCGACAATGCCACTGGGTCCAAGTGCCTTGGTTTTTGCCCAGGAGCCCTGGAGCAGGAGCTTGGGCAGGCTCCAGGGCCAGTGACAAAGCAGACATCAGAGCCACTGGACTGGAGCTCAGAGATATTCAATTCTGCTTTTGGCCACAAACAGAAATTAAGCACCTGCTATGTGTTAACTATGGTGAAGCAGCCATGTAAAGAAACACAAATGAGCACTGCCTTCCCCGGGTTAAAGGAAGGCATGCTAAGTGGCCCGTTTCTGACCCTAGAGAGCAAGCCAGACAATTACTGCAGCTTCTCACCCTCTTCCTCTCATCAGATGCTCCCAGGGCCAGGACCTTTGAGGAGACATCCTCAGTCTCTCGGTGGAATAAGGGTCTTCTGCGTCCTCAGTGGGGGTGGATCAACCCAAATTCCTTACCTCTCTTGGAGGCTGGAGGACAGGTCTGGGTTCACCGGAGCAGAGTTGAAAACTCCCAGACCTCAGGCTGCAGGAAGAGATCAGCCAGAGAGCCAAGCGAGGGGCCAACAGAGACTAATGAGAAAGGAGAATGAAGTGGAAACTAGACCCCAGAGCACGAAGCGGCGAAGGCACCAGGAAGCCAGGGAGGAAAGAGTGAAGAGCATGAGAAGGTCTCTTCTTGGGGACTTTCTATAAAGAAAGGAATTTTTTTCTGGGCTGGTGTTTATGTGCCACCCATAGAAAAAGGCCCTTGATGGGACCAACAGGAACAATCGCCCGGATCTGAGACCTGAGGCCTCATGATAGCATTTCTTTCTTCTGAAAAAAGAAAAGACCTGAGGCCCCTATTTCTCGCCCTTCTAAGGGAAGAGCTGGGGTATTTCGGGCATCTTTCTCAGGAAGGAAAAGAGGAGGCTACCATTAAAGGGATCATAGTTTGGAAACAGTAATTTTGAATTACTGTTGATGAAACACAGAAACTGTAAGATGTCTGAATTGACACAGACACACTCACACCTGTTCCCCAAAAGAAAGTTTGCTCGTGGTGAAGCTAAACAATGCAGCAGCCCCTCCTCACCCTAATGGAAAGATGCCTCTCTGTCGCTGATAAAACTTTGCAAAGAGAAATGTTCTCAAAGGCTGATGGGAACGAAATGTGGTCCTTTGATTATAAGCAAGAAAGGGAACAAATTTTGGACCACCTACTTTGTTTCAGGCCAGCCACTGTCCCAGATGCTCTATATAATTTATCTCATTTAACCCTCAGAACAACCCAATGAGGTCATGTTCTTATCCTTCACCTCCAGATGACAAAACCGAGATTCAGAGAGGGGTATTAATATTCTCAAGATCTCACAGGTCCATGATTTCATCAAACATTTCAAGTTGACAATCTGATACTGACTTCTGCCCCCCCCCCGATGCCCAAATACACCACCACCCCAACACCAAACCATCCTGAGGGGACAAGTATCTCGCCCACATATCCCCCTAAAACCAGATAAGTTTTAAACCAACCCACCAAGTGACCAATCGACATCCTCCCTTCCATAACCAGCCCCTGATTCCCAAAAGGGATAGAAAATGTGGTGTCTTCTCAGAACACATTGATATTCAGCTCAATTACCCTCCTCCTTCTCCATTCTGGCAGCACATAAATTACAAGCTCTGTTGTCAAATGCTGCATGTAATTGTGTTTAGCATAATGTCCCAGGGGAAAAGAAAAGCCATCCACTCTGCTATGGGCTGAGACATGCCAGGGTACGCTGGAATGAAGGTTGAAGTGTAGGGTCCACCCTCTCTCTTCGTGCCTCCTCCAGAACCTGGAGAACTCAGGCAGGGCCCAGGCCTGTCAGCAGCCACAAACAGAAACAGAAAAGATCAGAGCGTGAAGCAGGTAAGCAATTTTAGTAAAGAAAAAGCGAGCCTTTTACATGGCAAGCCAGGCAAACCTAAGCAAGAAAAAATATTTCCACTTCTTTTTGATGACCGAGAGACTGCTCCCTTCTATGCATATTTCAGTAAAGCGGTAGAAACATTGCTTGGATAACTACTAGGAGCCATATCATATAATAATATTGTCACTTAATTCCTGCTGCAGCCCTTAGGTAAAAGCCTGAAGTCAGGGCTGCTGTCTGATTTGTTCAAGGTGACACAGCTGGTGAGTTCAGAGCTGGTGATACTTTTGCCTGGACTCCCCTTTTGGATCCACTTTCTTTCTTCATCTCAGCATATACCCATTCTCTCAGCCCCTTCTCCAGCCAACTGGCCCAGTTGGAAATCAACTGACCAAGAGGAAATCCTTGGAAAATCCCTAAATTAATACAAGTGTCTCAAAAACCAAAAAGAAATGATCCTATCACTGTCAATTAGAATTTAAATTTGCAGACAAAACTCAAAAATGAAAAAAACTATGACTTAGACAATTCTCTCACCTAAAAGAAGTTCTGATAAAGAGCTCCTATATGAATCAGGAACCCAGGCCTTCTCTATCTTTCTGCTGTGTCAGCCTCAGATCATCTTCCATTCTCAAAGTCACATTCAGGTATAAACAGCTGCGAGAGCACTTGCCCTCACCTCTGAGTTCTAGGCACCAGGAAGGAAGAAGCAGGGAAGGACAAATTGGCTGTCCCTCCATTAAGGAGACTTTTTAACTTTTCCACCCACAAACTTTAGCTCACATTGTAGCCATAAATACTCACATGTGTACACCTAGCTGCAAGGGAGCCTGGCAAATGTAGTCTACACTGGGCATACTGTCACCCTGACATACACCGTGACTCTGTTCCTGAGGAAGATGACAAAGTAAAGAGAACAAGTAGCAACAGCTGTCTCTGACACGATCCCCAGCACCCACCTCACCACACCATCTTCAACGCTCTCTACTGAGGGCTTTCTATGCCACACACCTTCGCTCAGTTCATCCCCCAATACCCTGTGAAGGGCACCATTTTCCCCATTTCACAGGTGGGGAAATGGGGACTCACAGAGGCTAAGTAACTTACACAACGTCACAGAATTGAGATGTGAACCTGGAAGACAGATCTATTGTTCATACTGATGTCAAACTCCATAAAGTACCCCCTTGATGTCAATATCTAATGTGACAAAACTCAACTGAGAAGAACTTCTGACTTGAAAGTAACTGTTTATCTAGGAAGCACGTGACTAATCTCACTGTCTGGCTCCAAAGCCCAGGATTTTAACTCCTTCATTACACTTTCGCCCTCCCATGGTGATTTCATACCCTGAACAGTGGGAGAGAAACTGCAGAATCAGGAAACCCTCAATGAGCCATGGGGGAAGCTACCTGGTTCATGCATGAACCAACTGTGGTAGCACCCTCAGAAATCTCACCCCAGAAGAAACGTTATATTCATTTTATAAAGGAGGATACCAGAAAGGCTAAGTCAGTGATCACACACACACACACACACACACACTTAAACTTCCCATCCTTTAATTCAGTGGAAAGTACCATTCTACTGAACACTCAGTTTTTCCCTTCTTCTTTGTCTTCTCCCTACAGCTAAAGATGCACTTCTCTCCTTACTTGATTCTATTGTGTCCTGAAACTGCCTTCATGGTTATTTTGCTTACGAGTCCTTTTTCATGACTATTTCAAGAGTGAGGATGACCCGGATAAAACCCCACTCCTTGGTCTGCACATCCTCAGGCCTAATTGGATGCCAAGTTCCCAAATGGGGTAAGAAAGTCGGCAGCCAAGAAAATGCAGCTTCCCAGCTGCTACAGAGAGAGAGGTAGACATTCTTATTAGACCCGTAAGCAAAACGTCAAACTATGGAAAGCCTTAGCAGAGAGCATTCTTGCATCAGATGGCTCAGCCAGGAAGACCTGAGAGCTGCCTTGAACTGTTCCCTTTAATGCTCTACCTTAGGATTTTGTTAATACCAACAGCAAACATACCTGAGGATGCCATATGCAGAGCTGGACCTGACAACTCATTTCTGCCATTTACTCGGCCCCTCTTCTAGGCTAGCACTAGTCAATACTGGGGATACAGGAGCAAGAAGGCCCAGCACCCCGCCTTCAGGTGACTCAGTGCGTAAGCCAGACATGAGTTAATGAGTTAACAATTGCAGACCACAGACTTAGAGCTCTGCCTTCTGATGAATAAAGTGCTCTCAGCACTCAGAGGAGGATCATCAGCTCTATCCAAGGCTATCATGGGGAGCTGCCTGGAGGAGACCACATGGGAAGATGGGCCTTAACCACTGATGTCATCCGGAAGTGGTGAGCCTCCCATGGGGAACCTCAGCTCTCAGTCTTGAGCCTGTAACACAGGCTTTGTCCCAGGCCCGGAAGCAGGTCCACCTCCACATGTATTAGCAATTAGCATGGACTTTTACTAAAGATTTCTTAGAGAGGTTGAGAAAACGTTAAATCATGGACTAAAGAGCAAAGACAATTTTTAAAATCCCTATGAGATAGTTCCTTTCTTTGCTCAAGACTCTCTCCAGTTCCCAGCTGCCTCTCTTCTCCCCTCTTTTCCCAGGCACCTCTCCAGCCTCATCAACATGCCAAGTCATCAGTTCCTAGCCTCAACCTGCATGTCCATTTCAGCAAAAAGGAGGGAGTCCTAAGGTTTGCAAAGAGCCTCCTGAGAAAGCACCTCAGGGGTTGTATCTTGTAATGCAAGTAGGCCCTTGGAGAGTCTCCCCCCTACCCCAGGCTGCCAATCAAAATGGTTACCCAACAAAAAACCAGCACTGAGAAAGAGAGGTATCCTTCTGCTTCCAAGAAAATAAAATGTTCTCCATATCTTTGCTTTGAGAAGGGTTTTTCCCAGGTACAGAAGGCAGAAAAGAGATTTCATGCAAGGAAATAGCAAAAATGAGGACAAGAAGCTGTGAAAGTGGATGTCCCACCAAGTGTTTGGGAAACAGCAAAGGGCCTGGTGTGGCTAGAACAAAGGGAGCACAGAGATGAGTCTGCAAGGAGTGAGCAAGAGAGCTGGGTTAGCGTGCCTCCCTCTGGTTCCAGGTGTGTTGGTTTCATTCTGGAACTTAGTGCCACAGTACCACACCGAGTTCCCAACCTCCCTTCCAGCTTCTCAAGGTGTGCCTGATGTTTGTAAAAGGTAATTAACTAGCCTGTCCCTTCATTGTGTTTCACTGCAAAGTGAAGAACGGTGAAAGTAAAGCTTGATTACACCTTTAAATTTAATGCTACATTTAGCAATTTGGGGATTATATATAATAACCTGTGTATGCATGTATACGTACACAGAGAGGGAGAACTGATTCTTCTGGAACACCTGCTTTATCTAGCTTTTGACTTTTGACTCCATCGTTATATTTATTCATTTAGAATCTGCCTCTTTCCAAAAAGGAAAAAAAAAAGATGGTGAGAATTTGAAACAGCTTACCTTAAAATAAGTACAATAAAAACTTTACTCAAGATGGAAGACAATAGACAAGCACTTTAGAAAGAGATTAGGAAAAATATGATATTAAAAAATTCTAGCTAAGGAAAGCTACCATGAAGTAAAACTGGACAGCTTCCCAGCAGGCAGGTTAAGGGCGTGGATGGGATGGGTTCAAGAAAAGCAAACTTTCTGTAGGCTCTGAAATAAGGAAAAATATGGATTCCACGGGGATTCTTCTTAAAGGGGAACTTTTGTTCTTTCTTTCTCTCAGTTCTTTTTTTTTAATTGAAATTCATAATAGTTTACATCATTGCAAAATTTCAGTTGTACGTTACTTCTTGTCTGTCACCACATAGGTGCTCCCCTTCACCCCCTGTGCCCACCCCCCATCCCCCTTCCCCTGGTAACCATTGAACTATTTTCTTTGTCCATGTGTTTGTTTATATTCTGCATATAAGTGAAATCATATGGTGTTTGTCTTTCTCAGTCTGGTTTATTTCGCTTAGCATAATACCCTCCAGGTCCATCTATGTTGTTGCAAATGGGCCAACTTTGTCTTTTTTCCTGGCTGAGTAGTATTCCATTGTGTATATATACCACATCTTCTTTATCCAATCATCAGTCCATGGGCAGTTGGATTGTTCCCATGTCTTGGCTATTGTGAATAGTGCTGCAATGAACGTAGGAGTGCATTTGTTACTTTGGATTGTTGATTTCAAGTTGTTTGGGTAGATACCCAGTAGTGGGATAGCTGGGTCATACAGTATTTCTATTTTTAGTTTTTTGAGGAATCTCCATACAACCCAATCAAAAAATGGGCAGAGGCTGTAAACAGACATTTTTCAAAGGAAGATATACAGATGGCCAACAGGCACATGAAAAGATGCTCAACATCACTAATCATTAGGGAAACGCAAATCAAAACTACAAAGAGATATCACCTTACACCAGTCAGAATGGCTGTAATTACCAAGACCAAAAACAACAAATGTTGGAGAGGATGTGGAGAAAAGGGAACCCTCATCCACTGCTGGCGGGAATGCAAACTGGTGCAGCCACTATGGAGAACAGTATGGGAACTGTTTTTATAGTCAAAGAAATATTGGGTACTGAGATTCATATCTTAGTAAATTAGAGAATAATCCCCTTTTCTCCTCTTGTTCTCTTTCAATGTGATGTTGAATCTCAAATTTCAACATAATTGTTTTTCTTTGCTCTTGCCATATACCCTTCTTAAATTATATTTGGAAAACAAAAACACACCAACTCAAATTGGTCCTTCTCTGCCAGTCGTAGTCATTGGACAGCAGTGACAGGCTCCATCTGCCCACAGCTTCACATCTAACTCACAGACTGAATCATCATCATGGGATCTTCCCACCAAAGAACGCTGGGTGGGAGGTAGTAGATGTCACCACAAAAGATGGAAAAATTAAAGATCACTACTTCTTAGCCTTGTTAGCATGAAAACATCATTATGCATTTTACGTTTTTCAGAGGTGAGGGGCATGCCTGTCAAGAACACCTAGCGGCTCGCAATCTTGTTGTCACCATCAGTTAAAAGGAAAGCATCCATTCGTTTGAACAGCTTTTGTCAGTGTTGGTCTGAGAGCACACTGCACGAAACGATGATTAGTATTAAATTAATAATGGTAATAATAGTTACTATTGATTGAGTGCCTCTGTTCTAAGTGCAGGCACTTTGCAAACAGTATGTTATTTAATGCTTACAACAATACTATGTATTATCTCCACTATATTAATGAGAAGACAAAGTTGATAGAGGTTAAGTAATTTGCCTAATTCAAGCCAGTTGCAAGAAAAAATTCAAACCCACATGTATCTGACTCTATGCAGATTGTGGAACAACTCAGTGAATGATATCCTGGATAGCAATCTTACCACCATCCAGAAGAGTCAGGCAATATGTGGCATTGGAAACCACTGCTGTCATGACAATAAAGCTCTCTTCTGTAAAAGTGATTCTACAGGAAGCAAGAAAAGTATAGCGGGGTTGTCAACCAGCCCTTCCTACAAGAACTTCTCTACCACCACCCAATTCACGTGGACATAGCTGAGGATCCTGGCTTCATTTTGTCTAAGGTGATCCGAGACTCCACGGTTCCAGAGTGTTGTTGGCCCATGGGTGACCCAAGATAAACAAGTCAGATTTCCTTCTCTATGAAATTTCCACGTGGGATTAAGAGATTTCAGTTGGACCCAATCTACTGAAAACAGGAGATGAAAATTCAGGTGCTGTTCTGTGGGCTAACCATGGTTTCTACCATGTGGCCTGGAGGCATATAAGACTCCTCTGCAAAGAAAGAGAAATGAGGTGGCCTTGAGGAGGGAGGAAGGTGGGCGAGTCTGGAAAGGCTGTGGGCATCAAGCTTCTGGTTCCCATTCATTCCTGCGGGCCATCTGCCTCCCTGCCCCGTGCTCTCTAAGACCAACTATATGCTTTTAACAAATCCCCCCTTTTTTGCTTAAAGTGGATCGTATGGATTCCTTTTCCATGGAACTGAAGGAACCCTTACTACTCTGAGTAATCTGATGCAAGAAGGTCTGGAGTTTCCTAGGAGTCTGGTTTAGGGAGTACAATATGAATCCTGGGGAGGTTTGAGGGTTGAACAATGAACATATCCCTCAGATTTCCCCTTTAGTGTGTTAGTAATCTCTACTTTCAACTTGAAAGAAGCTGAAAAACTAGTCTAAAGTAAGGCTCAGGCAACAGTCAGAAGAGCCACCTGTGTTCAGAACATCCGTAACCCAGAGCTGCTAGCCATGAGGAGATCAGAGGCCATCTTTTTGATATGATAAATAAAAATAGGCTGGTAAGGTGAGAGGCTTCACATGGGGCCATCCCATAGCATGTGGTTTAAGGCCTGTCAGTAAGGTTCAATAGTAAGTGCTGCCTTGATATGTAGTAAAACTGGGAGGGCTCAAGCGGCCCAACCACAATTCCCCTTCTGCTCTGCTCCCTCAGATAATGTACTAGCCAAACCACTCTCCTTATCAAATGGGCCAAGTGAGGTTCCTGTTTATCCCCAAGTAGGGAGTTTCTGTTCTCTGCCAGCCAAGAAAATTATTCAAACGAACCAACCACATCTCACCACCACCACCACCACTGCCCCTCCCACCGTGAACCTGAGGCCATCTCATCCTTTTGACACTACAAAGCCTGCCTTCCACAGCCCATGGTTGTTCATTCTATTCCTGAGTTCAGCCTCCCTGTGGCCTTGTGCAGTGCAATGTCTTCCTAGCTCGAGCTGTGAGTATGTGCAATGAATAAATACACTGCTCTCCATCTCTTCTGTCTGGCGTCAGGTCTCGCGTGTTTCGCCATCCCTGTAACCCCAAGGTGGTTCACCAATGGGGTGAATAGGAGGTGATTAAACACAGCAGCACAGAGGTTAGTCGGAGGAGGGCCTGGGTGGGTAACATGTGCCTATGCAGACAGGAATACAGACCACTTAGAGACCTTCTCCGTGAGGGAATGCTTCTCCAGCCTCCCACAGTGAGATGGAAAAATTCCCTGCAAGAGCAATGGGGCATCCATGAACCTCCTTGCCAGTTATAGCACTATCTGCTGAGGGCTTGTACAAAATGATGCACTGAAAATGACAGGGTCCAACCAACAATTGTTACTAGATCATTAACTTCAGTATAACCCATAAGGAAGAAGAGATAACCAATCTACACTGAGGTTCTGATGCTAACATCCAATCCTTACTTATTCAAAATTTTTTAAAAAAGAAAAGATACTTAGGTAAGTGAGACCAGGCAAATTGCTTCTCTTCTGATTAGAATCACACATGTCTTTTCCTTTTTTCATTGTCCCAGCTCTGATGATCTTCAGTCAGTTCTTGACTCACCCTAACTGTATCCGTCTGTTAAATGAGGTTGATAATGGCACCTACTGCACTGCATGGGGTTAAAATAATGTCTGAATAGCATTTACAGCAGCTTAAACACACACAAGTTCTTAGTAAGCATTAGGGAAACAAACAAAAAACAAATGTGGAACCTTGACTGGTCCCAACCTTTGAGAACATCTACTCGATGAAAGCTCCACAGGTTTACAATCAATCTAGGAAGATGTGAATAACTCAGATGAATCCATCAGAGAACAAGGCTGCATAATGCATGATCTAAAGTGTCAAAATGTACAGAACTGACCATCTTTCCAAACAGCTGTGGGGAAGGGAAAGATTACCATGAGCTGGGCCTGCTGGCTAAATTTTTGAGAAGAAGGACTTGATCTCGGCCTTAAAGATGCATAGAATTGTTAGAAAGAGAAGAATGATATTACATACTGAATGAATCTCTAGTAATTTCTCACTAAGCACAGGCTATGGTCCTGGAAAATGTTGTAATTGGCAAAACTGCATTTGGCAAGACCATGTTAAAAAAAAATGAGAATATCATTAAATCTGCATTTATCTATCAACCCCTAGCTCAAGCCACATACCCTCCAGAAAGGTGACTTTCTCTGAGGATCTGTCACTGTCTCCTCTGGGTTACCACCATACCAGAGCAGGCTTCTGCACGGCCCTCACACTCCAGAGTATAATTTACTTTGTACTAGGCTTGAATCTCAATCCTCAAACTCAAATGTCAAGTGAATATAATTTTCTCTACTTTTTGTACAACTCAATTTCAGCTCAAGAGGGCAAAATTTCCAGGGGGCTTACATAGTGACCTTGTAGCAAGAGGGGTTGAATCTCAGGTATTCAAAGTCATCTATCCTCGTGAGCCGAAAAGTCCATCACCCTGCCTGGCCCTAGACTTTTGGACCATGTGAGAAGACCTTGGCTTATGCCAGGCCCTGTCCACATGTTCTTCAGGCTCAGAGCCTCTCTACACTGCTTCCCTGCCATCTTAGGCACAAGGAAATCCTCCTGTTGCTAAAGCCCCTGATTTACAAACACTCTAGAGCCCCTCTACTTTCCCACGACTGTACCCGCTAGAAAGGCCCTCTCTCTAGAATCCACCAATGTCAGTGTCATCATTTCTCCAGCTTGCTCACTGTCCTCCAAACCAAAGGGAGGCTGTAAGGAAGATATTCATTTTGTTTGCCCAATTCTTTTCCTAGACTGTGAGTCCTTTCTGCTCCCCACAAACAATGGAACTTTTTAAAACCAGAAGCCAGAAACTCACTCCTCTTTCTCTTCTTCCTATTGTCAGATCCCTTCCCTAAGTGGATGAGCACAGACCGATCTAGCTGCTTAAATGAGAGAAAGGTCCAAAGGAAAAAAGGAATCAACAGGGAGAGACGCTGTTAGTTGAAAATGATTATCTCACCACATCTGTCTTGGAATCTGCCTCCTCTACTAGTCTGTGAGCTCCTTGCTCTAAGGAGAGACTGTGCTCTTCCTCTTTGTCTCCCCAGTGCACATCATGGACCCAGGAACTCTGACGGGGTCCAGGGGAGGCGGGCGGCTGCCTGAATGAGTGAGGCAGGACTTGGTCTGGGGCTTCCGCTCCACCTGTCCTGCCATCTCACCATCTCAAGCTGTAATCCTTCCACTCTCCACTCCCTCACACCCCAAGAAACACACTACATTTTCTCTTCATAGGGTTTGGAATGTCCTCCTTTCCTTTCCTAAGCTGCAAAATAAATAACACATTGGTTTTTTTGCTATTTTCAGAGACTGGAAGAATAAGATAATATCTATGTACAGGTAGGTATGCCCTTATAGGTTTATTCACAAACATCCTCACAAATTAATGTAGGCACACTTGCTAACATATAATGAAATGGGCTTCATGGCGAGGGTGAAAAGACCTTGCCTAAAATAACCAAAACAAAAAGTAACAAATGTTGGAGAGTTTGTGGAGAAAAGGAACACTCCTACACTGCTGGTGACAGTATGGAGATTTCTCAAAAAACTAAAAATAGAAATAGAATATGACCCAGCCATCCCACTACTGGGTATCTATCCAAAGAACTTGAAATCAGCAATTCCAAAAGTCCCATGCACCCCTATGTTCATCAGAGCATTATTTACAATAGCCAAGACATGGAAGCAACCTAAGTGCCCATCAACTGATGATTGGATAAAGAAGATGTGGTATACATATATACAGTGGAATACTACTCAGCTATAAAAAAGGATAAAACCGTCCCATTCACAACATCATGGGTGGACCCTGAGGGTATTATGTTAAGTGAAATAAGCCAGATTGAGAAAGGCAATCTCTGTATGACTCCACTCACATGTGGAAGTTAAACATGTAGACAAAGAGAACAGATTAGTGGTTACCAGGGGAAAGGTGGGGTGGGGGGTGGGCACAAAGGGTGAAGGGGTGCACCTACAACACGACCGACAAACAATAATGTACAACTGAAATTTCACAAGGTTGTAAACTATCATAATCTCAATAAAAAGTTAAAAAAAAAAAAAAAGATCTTGCCTTCCATCAGTAGTTTCAGAATTTCCCAAATAAACTATTGAACTAGAATCCTTGTCTTAGAGTCTGCCTCTGGGGGGACTCAAACTGTGACAGTTGGAATGTCTTCCTGGAGGAACAGATGCCCCTGGAAGCTACTCAGCATGAGAGGAAAGAGCAGGCAGAGTGGAGAGGAGGCATCCACGAGCAGTGGAGGCTCCACAGGGACTTCCTGACTTCTATATCCCTCACACCTTCACCCAACATGCATCGACATTAACCTGCCTTACGTGCATGGAAATAAGTCTTCCAGAATGAGCTAACGATGGTTTTACACTGTGGAATGGAGATTTTCTAATACAGGGATCCTCCAGGTGTGGTCACTGGACCAGCATCAACACCCCCTGGGAACTCGGTAGACAGCAAGTCCTCCGGCACACCCCGGACCCCAGAAAGTCTGGAGGTGGCTACCTGCAACCCATGCTGTAACAAGCCTTCCAGGTGATTCTGATGCACATTTAACGCTGAGAACCACTGCTTTATGCTATAGAAAGGTGACCGAGGACGGTGGGTGAGCTGTACGTGTGACAAGAAGACGGGGACAGATCAAAGGCAGTGGAGGCTTCAGCCACTTCCTGAGTTTTCTTTTGGCCATGACATTCATCCTTTCCGAGATTTTCTGGTTTGGTGCTATAAAACAGTGGTTAACAACAATGCATACCTCTCACGGTTACCATGAGAATGAAACACAGTAATGCATGTGGAAGGTCTTCAGAACTGTTAAAATGTCGCAGAAATGGAAGGCAGGCAGGCAGGCGGCTTCAAAAAAACCGGCAGCAGGAGCAGGAGAACAGCTTGATTAGAGGTTCCGGAACATTCTGAACAGCCCTCTGAGGGCCTGAACAGCTGCTAGGATCAGCCCCACCCATCAACAAATCCAACAGCCATTTGTCTGCCCTTGCCAATGTGGGGACCTGAGGTTGGCCACCCCAAGATATGTCTCTTTGGCATCAGGATTATTTGAGGCTGATTGCTTTTGATAAACTGGGACAGGGAAGGAGGCTCTGAGGAATGGAACTTGCCCTGTGTTAGGACACATTTACGTTTGTAAGGTAAATCTCTATCTGTAAAAGGTGCCTCCCCCTCTGTACCAGGAAGAAGAAAGGCGATGACCTTCTCTCTAAAAACTTGTAATCAATACCAAAGGCAAGGACTTAAATGTGCATTTTATTGTGCTTCTCTGGTAACCTCCTGTAACTGACTTCCCCCCCCTCCCAACGTTGGCATCTCCTTAAAGATTAAGCATCTTTCTTTAGGCTGGGAACCGACTGCGGCGCTCATCTGTGACCCCGCCCCCCCAAGCCCGAGGCAACACACCTGCCACCCCCCGGCGTTCACTGGGACAGCTGACCTATCTGTCGTTTCCATCGAGTTCTGTGCTGACAGAGCGGCCTCGTGACTATTGTAAAAGGGACATTTCAATCACATGTGAAACACCCCGTTTGGGGATATATAACAACTATGTGCACCCCACTTCTTCGGTGCCCTTTCTTCCTTCGGGAATAAAGGCCCCGGGCCATGGTTCCTCATAAAGCTTTGTTTAATTTTCTCTTGCTATTCTGTCTCATGTGAATTTAATTCGTTCTCCGGCCAGACAAACCCACATTTGGGAAGAGGAAATGTCCTCCTCCCTACACCAACATGCACGAGAGCCTCTTTTCTCCTTTGCCTGCAGCCTCCCGGGACCAGGCTCTGAGAGCAGGCGGACACCGCCCTCTGATGCCCTCCCCGCATTGTGGCTGCAGATGGGGATGATTTACAAAGGGCATGTTTTCAAGATGTCCGGCTCCGTGTTTCCTCACTGCACTGCCTTTTCAAATGCACTGGTGAGAGAGAAAAGAGCAAGGACGGGGAGAGGAATGAGAAGAAGGGTGGATCAACTCTCCAGGACCTGCAGGCTCCCTCTGCACGTCTCAGCTTGGCTTCCTCTGAGGCTGGCCGCTGCACATCAGAAATGAAGGGATAATTAGGTCACAGACAGAGCAGACTCTAGGATCTGAGGAAGGGGCTCCATTCAGATGGGGCTGAGCAGTTAGCTCCTGCCTGTCCCCTGTTTACAGAACAGAAGCGTGCAGCATCCAAACAGCCTGAGCCCTGCTGGGAGTGGCTGTCCGTGGGCTCCATCAGGAGGAAGGGCCACAGCACATGAATTTCAAAGAGTTCTTTCTCCTCCGGAGGTGAACTGTCATGGTTCAGCTTCATCTCCTGGCATCCTTCCTGGCCTTTGAGGCTGCATGCAGCAGAGAAACCGATGAGCATAAGAAACACAATACAGTGGGCCCTGATGGATCCAGAGGTTTCCCTGGTATTGCCATGCATCCCGGAGAGAAGGCAGATTTCCTTCACTACCTCTATCTCGGCACAGAGATTTTCTGGCAAAGAAAGAGAGCAGACCAGGAAGATCAGCCTTATGGTGGATTTTGTTTTTTCAAGTATAAAAGCTGAGAAGTGAAGCCGGTTTGCAAAACGGGGAAAAATTTCTACAATTGATGTATTTTATTCTCCAAAGGCACATGAGATGACCCCCAAGTCACTTCCAGTTCTGAGATTCAAGCATCCTACCAATTCTATTTGCTAGAAAAGCTGAAAAGCTATAGTCCTCGGACACACAGAGTGACAACCCTGAAGCACAAGGTTCTGGGAATTATTTTCACATAATGCTTAAGATTATTCTCAGGTGTTTAATTAAGGCTTTTACCTAAATAGCGTGACTTGGTCCAAGTTCCAGAAGCACAAATTGAAATGGTATTACAGTGTTAGTTCCCAGGTTCTGACAAGAGGCCGAGCGGAAGAGAGAGCAGACACAACTGTCACCCAGAGGAGAAAGGATGAATGATTTCCTTTCTTATGGCTCAAGACAATTTTTGTAGATTGGTTAGAGCTTGGAACAGTACCAAGAAAGGACAGGAGAAGGCATATTCCTGGGCTCCTGGCTCCATACAGCCTGGCCCTCCAGCCAAGAAAGACCAAGAATGAAAGAATGACCATAAAAAGAAAGAATAGCTCAACCCTGTGGTTTTATAAACACAATTTTTCTCTTTCTCCCTTGTTGGCTTTCTCCTAAGCCTGCAGCTACGGTGTTTCACAATTTTTATTTGTACCAATGCCAACTTAACTCAGGGAACAAAATAAACCACAGCTCTCAATTAAATATACTCTGAACACTGGAAGTCCATGCTTGGCCAGAGTCTTACCCACATTAAGCCGAGATCTGCAGCCAGAGAATCCCATTTAGCTTTTCTTTGTATTTTACTTCCAGTATAAGAGGATCAGGGCCGACATTGTCTCCAACTGGATGGATTTTTGAAACCCATGTGTACAATAGCACAGTGCGAAGCTGTAGAAATTCAGCGCTGACCATCTCGCAGGAGTGGGATTGCAAATAAAGAGACTGCATATGCTTCCGTAAGATCTCAAAGTGCATCAATGATGGGAATTAAAATAGCCAGGCATCTATGACCTTCTTTTAGCCTTTATAAATATTCACCAGAGTCCTCTCCTTGGGCGGTCCTCTGCTGGAGCCTCAAATGACAGAGGCAGGAATTGCCCGTAAAGTGCAAGGCTTGGGTTCAACAAGGCCACTCCCCCTCCACATCCAGAATTCAGGGCTTGCTGGGAAGAGAGCAGGTAAATATTTCTAGGAGGCATGGAGCATCGTGAGAGAGAAAAGCTCAAGACCTAGACTCCATTCCCTTTTGAAGTTCAATGTTTTTATTACAAACCTATGATTGTGCCCTTAACGTCCATCAAAAGGGCGGGATAGTAGAGCCCGTATCCAGAAAATGTGTAGTGTTAGCTGCTCAGTTAAACATCCAGAGCCTGATGAATGGACAGGGCAATTCCAGCACAGCAACCTCTCCAGCCCATTCAGAGCACGTCATGATGGACACCTCCCGGGCTGAACTCACCTCAAGAGCTCCTTCCTCCTCCTACCCAGGTGGGTGCCCCTTTCCCAAGGGTTGCCTGCTCCCTTTTGTGGATTCCCTCTCTTGTCCCCTGTTATAGGATCTTTCTTCTCCTAAACTTCCTTGCCTCACAGCACCCTGAGCTCCCCAAATGCACACACAACACAATACACAAACACACATGCCACATCCTGCCTCTTCTTTCCCCAAGTCTTTCAGCTGAATAGGTCATCACTCCATTCTACCCATCATTTTCCTAGAAGGAGCTGGGAGTGGTTGGGATCCATAAGACCAAAAATAGAGAGGATGTAAAAGAGTGAAAGCAGAGAGACTATTTAAGAGACAACTGCAAAAGTCCACACATGAAATGAGGGCAGCTTGGACAAGGTTGAGGGCAGCTGGGACAGAAAGAACTTAGAGGGTTCGGATGGATTGGATGTCGAGTGAGAGAGAAATGGAAGAGTCCATGATGACTCCTACATTTTTGTTGTGAGAAGGTGGGTGGATGATGGTCCATTCTCTGAAATGGAGAAGACTGGGAGAAGGTTTGGCAAGAGGCCGCCACCAGGAGGTCCTGTCTGAACGTAAGTCTTGAGATGCCGCCTGCACATTTAACCAGAAAAGATGAATAGACAGTTCAATACATACATGTGGAGCCAGAGACACAGATCTGGGAATAATCATTCATCACAACTAATCTGTACCCTTAAGCTGGTAAAATGGAACATTTCAGTTAAATGAAATCTACTGAGGGCCTAGTTTGTGCCAAGCATTCTGGGTAAGTTGAGACTCGAAAAGACCAAAAACTTTGCTGAAAGTCCCTGAGCTAAGTAAGTGTCTGATTCAAGGCAAGGTCATCTCTTCTGTATCTAGTCATCTGTTGAATATTTATTTGATGCCTACCATGGGCCAGATACTGTGGGATCTAAAAGAGGCTAGAATCAAAGAGATAAGTGGGACTGAATAAATGTTAGTAAAAATTATTCATATTTGAGGAGCTAATAGTCTAGTGCAGAAGATAAAGGCATAAACATAATTATGGAAATCTTTGGAGAGTAGATTGGAAACTGCATAGGACATGTGGCAGTACCAAAGAAAGGTGCCCAACCCCAGCCAGGGGCTCTGTGTGCCTCCCACGCCAGTCCATGCTCTTTCCGTCCACTCTGCCCGCAATTAGGCCAAGGGCCTCCAGCTCGTCTAGGGCAGACCCGAAGCCGTAACTCAGTTATACGACTCCCGGTTGAGACTTTACGCACCAGTGGCATTGCTGTGCTAGAACCAAGCCTTCACATCGCCATGAAAAGTGAAGACCCAGGCAGCCCCAGAGCTATTTCAATGACCCGGGTTCTCCATTTAGGAATTCAGTATTTCTTCGGCACTGGCATGCTGGTGTCTGCACAGTTGTGACTTGGTGATGGAGAAATTCATGCCTAACTCTGTCTCACTAGAGGACACAGGGTGGGAGCTGACTATAAGGACACTTGTACATGTGTGTCTTTACAGAATATAAAACATGTAAAACATAGATGACCATACTAGCAACACTACATGTGTGCTATATATCAGAAAGTGTTCTAAGTGCTTTTCCTACGATATCTCATTTTATCCTCACAATAATCATATGAGGTATGTAAAATTATTAGCCCCTTTTTACACATGAGGGAGCCAAGATCACCTGGGGTTATAAGTGGTAGATCCAGGAGGGGAACTAGTCAGTGTAGCCGCCAAGCCTGCGCTCTTTTTTTTTTTTTAATTTTTATTGAGTTAATGATAGGTTACAATCTTATGAAATTTCTGTTGTACATTATTGTCTGTCAGTCGTGTTGTAGGTGCACCCCTTCACCCTTTGTGCCCATCCCACACTCCCCCTTTCCCCTGGTAGCCACTAATCTGTTCTCTTTGTCTGCATTTTTAAATTCCTCATATGAGTAGAGTCATACAGAGATTGTCCTTCTCTATCTGGCTTATTTCACTTAAGATAATTCCCTCAAGGTCCATCCATGTTGTCGCAAATGGGACGATTTTGTTCTTTTTTACAGCTGAGTAGTATTCCATTGTGTATATATAGCACATCTTCTTTATCCAATCATCTGTTGATGGGCACTTAGGTTGCTTCCACGTCTTGGCTATTGTAAATAATGCTGCAATGAACATTGGGGTGCATGGGACTTTTGGAATTGCTGATTTCAAGTTCTTTGGATAGATACCCAGTAGTGGGATAGCTGGATCGTATGGTAGTTCTATTTTTAATTTTTTGAAGAATCTCCATACTGTTTTCCATAGTGGCTGTACCAGTTTGCATTCCCAACAGCAGTATATGAGGGTTCCTTTTTCTCCACAACCTCTCCAACATTGTTACTATTTGTTTTAGTTATTTTTGTCATTCTAATGGGTGTAAGGTAATGTCTTAGTGTAGTTTTGATTTACATTTCGCTGATGATCAGCGATGATGAACATCTTTTCATGTGCCTATTGGACATCCATATATCTTCTTTGGAGAAATGTCTGTTCATGTCTCCTGCCCATTTTTTGATCAGGTTGTTTGATTTTTTTGTTGTTGAGTTGTGTGAGTTCTTTATATATTATGGATATTAAGCCTTTGTTGGATGTATGACTTGCAAATATTTTTTCCCACTTAGTGGGTTGTTGTTTTGTTTCAGTCTTGTTTTCCTTTGCCTTGAAGAAACTCTTTAGTCTGATGAAGTCCCATTTGTTTATTCTTTCTATTGTTTCCCTTGTCTGAGAAGACATGGTGTAGGAAAAGATCCTTTTAAGACTGATATCAAAGAGTGTACTGCCTACATTTTCTTCTAGAAGCCTTATGGTTTCAGGTCTCACCTTTAGGTCTTTGACCCATTTTGAGTTTATTTTGGTGAATGTTGAAAAAGAATGGTCAATTTTCATTCTTTTACATGTGGCTGTCCAGTTTTCCCAGGACCATTTGTTGAAAAGACTTTCTTTTCTCCATTGTATGCCCTCAGCTCCTTTGTCGAAGATTAGCTGTCCATAGATGTGTGCTTTTATTTCTGGGCTTTCAATTCTGTTCCATTGATCTGTGTACCTGTTTTTGTACCAGTACCATCAAGCCTGCACTCTTGATCACTATGTTGACCACTATGTTATGCCTAGTGGACAGTTCAGCAAGAGGCGCTGTGTGAGCCTCATGGCTTTTTGTCCCCCCACACACCAGCGCTTACATCCAGGATAGTGTCTACCCCGAGGAGGAAAGTCCGCTATGTGCCTACTGCTGCTCAGCCCACCTTCCCCTACCCCGCTCCCTCTCACCCCCTGCAGACACTCCCCACCAAGCTGCCCCTGTTTACATAATTGCGTTGGGTTTCTCTGCACAGGCCTGATATACACTGTCCAGAACCCTCATAAAATAAGGGATTCCTCACAGATACTGGGAACCCTTTTCATTTTGCTGCCAGTTTTGCGCTGCTAAACTGCCCACCCGTCTGCTGATAAAACACAATAACGTGGTTTATCCACAAGCTCTCAGAAACATCTCAACGAATAGGATTTACTTTATCTTCTAAAAAATGTTGTTTGGGGTTTTCCAAGACATCCTTTTCACAGCATTGTCCTCATGATAATTTGAGATGACTTTGAGAAAAAGGAAAGAATTTCATTTACGCTCACTCTCGCATCTGATTCTGAGAAAGTTTCGTCGGCCCCATACTCTCTCTGGAGCCTTCGCTGAGCTCCCAGAGAGCAACCCTCTGTCATTCTCCCCTTCCACTTCTATCCTAACCATGGGAGGCGGACTCAGGGGCCCAGTGAGGAAGTAGCCTTCCCTCTCTTTTATCCTGTGTCCACCATCCTTAGGACTATAAAGACAGTAATGACCTAGGGTCTTTGGACATTTATTCCCAGTCTCTCTCCCTCCGCCCTCATCCCCCTGACACTCAGAACCTCATCCACTTGCCCAGATCCTAATCCTTTCTTGAGAGCCCATTGGAGGCTATGTCGTGTTAGCCAACTGATCCTTCACTCTCATTCTTTTTTCGTAAGTTGTTCCCAAACCGCCTTCACTTGACTCTTCCTGACCAATACAGCTTCCTCCACAGTCCTGTCCCCAGGGGAGGGTGCTCTGCTGGTAGCTCGGCTTCTTATCTCAGGGCATATTTTGCAGTTTGTTTGCAGGACTATAGAAGGATTGTAGTAGATGTAGGTAGAGAGAGTTATTCTCTTCATGTTGCTTTGTCTATTACTCAGACCATTACTCTTCCATTTCAATAAAAATCCCCTTACACTGGGCCCCCAGCTCCAATACGTCCTGCCCTCTATCCGTCCCATTGCTCTTATAGCCTGATTATTCTGTTGCATTTCAGGAGATCTTTGAAGCCTGGCTCCCTGTATCCTCTCCACTTCAAATCTGCTATCATCCTGGACAGCTTCATCACCCACATGCATGGCTCAATCTCCTCAACTCACACCATCCACATGGAGAACTCAACCCAAATCAAGATTCCTTGACCTCTCTAAGGAAAGATTTCACTTTCTTCTCACATTGGGAATCCCCTCTCAAGGCCACATCTTGGATTTTCTCTATCTAGAATGGTGCTAGTTCTGATTTCTAGATTCAGAGATCATATCCTTCTTGCTAGACCAGTTCTTCTCTCCCACTAAACAAGACCTCTTCCAGGTCTTTCCTCCACAGTCACTTCTTTGTTTCTCTGTTGGCCATGACCTTTCCTCCTTTCATTTCCTATGTCCATGGACCTGGACCATGGAGCCAATAATTTCAGTGGAATTCTTCCCCATGTCCTCATCCTTACTCTCCTCCAAACCCTTCCTTGCACTGTACCCTCCAGGCCAACATGCATGGTCCGACAGATGATGGACACAAGATATTGGGGAAAGGGGTGGATAAGCTGAGCTCCACTCAACTTTACTGTGTAATCATAAGGGCTACTAAATTCTTGGACCCTTCTAAAGGAAACTGCCCACTCACAACTTCTGCAAATGAAGCCATTGGCCCTCGCCCCCAACCCCTAGTCATGGTTTATTATACTAAATTGGGCTCCTGATCCAATGTCAACAAATTCATAGTCAACGAATTCTGGGTCCAGTACCCAGAAGATAACCCAGAGGTGACCTAGTACAAACCTACAAACCACACTGCCAGAACCAGGACAAGCTAAGCCAATCAGATTTGTATTCTCAGGAATCTGACTTGTGAAATACAGAGAAATCAAGCAGCTCATCACAGGAAATAAAAACAGATATAATAAAGAGAATAAAACATATTCTGAGATGTCCCAAGATAGACCAAGGGCCATGAGGAGCCACAAAGGGCCAAGCCAAAATTGTAGGAAACAGAAGTCATGACAAAACAAACTCTATAATATCAATTCTTTACACTGGAAAATTCCAATTCATTTTCAACCTTCCTTTCTCCTGTGTGCCTCATATCCAGTTGGTCACCAAATCCACTCATTTCAGCCTATGACTCCAACTCCTTCTTCTCTCTCCTCCACTATTGCTTTACCAAGTCTGCTTTGCTTCCAGATGAGCTTCATTTAAGAGTCTTCCACTTGGTCTCTCAGCCACTAATTTCTCTTCCATGTCCTCCACAAACAGTCTGAATTTTTCCTCCTATCCTTAAACACCTCAGTTGGTTCTCCATTGCCTTCCTAACACTGTCCAGCCTTAAAATAGAATTCATGTTGAAAATCTGAGACAGAACAAATGCACCATGTATAGCCAATTCTATTTACATTGTCATCATCTTTATCTTATCTCCATTATATCAACACCGTTGTCATCATCATCTCCCTCCCCTTCGCCCATTCACAAACATGGCAGACTCTTTCACAGCACCATGAGTTAGTGCTTTGCCCTGTTAAATGTCTGACAAAATCTCACCTCTTTCTTGAGTTGATTATTACTCTAAGTAGAGTTGTTCTCTACTTTTCGGGGCACATTATTCATATTTGTATCTGTGTACATTTTACACTTTTCCTAAGCAATTTCTGTGGCAAATTAAAGATGACCACAAATTATTTGACATTCCCCCCATTGAGAGGGAGAGGCTACATTCCCTCCCCTTGAGTCAAGATGGGTTTGTGACTGCTCTGATGGATAGAGTATGACAGAAGTAATTCCAGGCCTTAAGAAACTGGTAGTTTCTACTTTCTGCTCTCTCAGAACACTCTCTGGGAGTCTTGAGAAGCCATATAAGAAGTCTTGACAATCTTGAGGGACCTTTCTGGAGAAACCTTGTGTAGGTGCTCTAGCTGACAGCTCTGGCTAAGCCCAGCCTTCAAGCCATCCCCAGTAAGGTGCTGGCTATGTGTATCCAGCCAGGGAAGTCCATCCATCAACCAGGACCACTGAGTGACCTCTGTGGACACCATCTGGAACAGAACAATTGTTCTGGAAGCCTTGCCAAAACTCCTGACCCACAAAATCAGGATATATAATAAGACAACTACTTTGTTTTGTTTTGTTTTTGCCAACGAAGATTAGCCCTCTGCTAACATCTGTGCCAATCCTCCTCCACTTTATATGTGGGTTGCCACCACAGCATGGCTGACAAGTGGTGTAGGTCCACACCTGGGATCCAAACCCATGAACCCGGGCTGCCAAAGCAGAGCATGCCAAACTTAACCACTATGCCATGGGGCTGGCCCCATAACTACTGTTTTAAGCTGCTACATTTGGAGTAATTGTTAAATAGCAATAGATATCTGGAAAAATCTCATACACTGGAGAGGAAGCGTCTAAGTGGAAGCATCAAGACTAATTATCTGTACCCACAGAATTGTGTAAACTACCTGTGAACAACTCATGTTCATTGAATGCACAAATTACAAAATCTACTCTGCTTAATACTCCGTGATCTGCCCTTTGCAGACAGCAAGGCTTTAAGACACATCCTCATATTCTACAAAATCCACTTCTAATTCACTTGGTCAGCAGTATGAATGAATTGAGTCAAAAGGAACACTACATTTATAGAAATCTACTTTCAAATAGCTCCACACATTTTTGGATGGCTCCTAATAAGGATATTGAAGGAATGGAACCTAAAATCAGAAGACTCGCTTTCAAGTCCTGACTTGCATGGATAACTTCACCAAATCCCTGTGCTCCAGAGGCTCAGACCCCAACAAACTTTTCTGTAAAGGGCCAGATAATAAATATTATAGGCTCTGCAGGTCATAGGTAATACCCAACTCTGCAATTATAGCCCAAAAGAAGCTATGGGCAACACATCAATGAGTGGGTGTGTGCTACAGACTGACTGTTTGTATCCCCCCAAAATTGATAACTTGAAGCTCTAATCCCAAAAGTGATGGTATTTAGAGATGGGGCCTTTGGAAAGTAATAAGGTTTAGATGAGGTTTTATCGTTGGAGCCCTCGTAATGGGATTAGTGTCCTATTAAGAAGAGGGAGAGACTAAAGCACTCTCTCTCTCTCTGCCACGTGAGGACAAAGCAAGAAGGCGACCATCTACAAACCAGGAAGAGAGCTCTCACCAGACACCAAGTCTGCTGGCGCCTTGATCTTGGAATTCTCGGCCTCCAGAACTGTGAGAAATAAATATTTGTCATTTAAGCCACCAGTCTATGGTATTCTGTTATAGACTCCCGAACTCACTAAGACAGTGTGGCTGCACCCCAAATAAAAGTTTATTTACAAACACAGGCTGAAGCTGGTTTTGGCCCTGAAGCTGTAGTTTACCAACCTCTGGCCTGGACTATTACATGGAGATAGTAAAACCACACAGGATGCCTGTGAGCGTTAAATAGATAAAGGTATGAGAGTCCTTTGCAGACAAGAAAGCACGAAACAGAGGAACAGAAGAGAGGAGGGCTGAGAGGAGAGGCAAAGAGCGGCAACTCGACGTTTGCTGAAGGCTCCACTTTGATTATTATGGCACGTGATGTACCAGGTGGCACTGAATATGAGCACCCTGGAAGAATCTACAGTCTTGCTTCTAGACATCAAATTTAGAGTAGTATTTAAAGTCCTGTTTCCTGCAGCTTGAGTTATTTAAGATTTGTTTGATGGCTCTTTGGAGCATAAAGACCAAGATGCAGTTTTTTCCAGACTAGATTAACACATCTCACACAATTAACTGTGCAAAACGTTTTAGGCAAGGAATTCTCATGGCTCTACTCTTTTAGTAGTCAACAAAGAATTACTATACGTCAGGCACTGTGCCAGAGAGTCCTGGATACAGAAATGAGTAAGATATCACCCTAACTCATCCATGGTCCAGCAAGGGAAGCATCTATATAAAAAGATAATGGCAGGGAAATGCGAGAATTGTTTTTCAAAAAGAGAGAGAAAGTCTCAGTGGGACTCTGTCATTCATGTTGCCCATATATTTTAAATGATTTTACAACATTTTTTTAGTTCTCCACATTTTGAATTCTGCCTTCTCAAGGTGGAATCAAAAATAAACACATTCCAAGTCTCCCTTGCTAGGAGAATGTAGGTGTGTGGCTTTGTTCCTACCGAGCAGACACATCTACACAAGGCGAGTTCCACAAGGACACAGGTGAGGGTGCCGGACACCCGTTCAGCGGGTACCAGTGGCAGCAGAGGTAGCGTGGTCCGGGACCAGAGGCAGACGCAGATTTTACCAGGCCCAGGCCGCAGTGTGGTTGTGGGAGCTGCTGTTGGAAAGTGAGTCTGGAGCCTATTTTCCCAGTCCTTCCAACAACTCGAAAAGTTTTCTAATTTCTTCAATTAATCCATTCCCGCTAAAGCCAACTAGAGTGTTGTCCGCCGCGAAGAACCTGACTAACATAAGAGAATGTTCAGGGTTACCTAGGATTAAATGGAGCAAGAAGGCTGCTCAGAGACAGTGATGTTAAAGATGAGTCATTCTAGAAGGACATTCTAGACTGAATGAACTCCATTTGTAAAGGCCCTGAAACGAAGGAGAGCATGCTCATTCAGGAATGGTGAATGTAGCTAAGACATCTGGAGCATGAGAAAAAGTGACTAATGATGGTGCTGAAAATGTAGGCAGGGGTCTTGAAGGTTTCTCTATGCCTTGATAGGGCATTTTGTTGATGGATAAGTGGAACATCATTAAGCAAACTGAAGCAAGGGACTGTCAGTATCATATCTGCGTTTTAACAAGATCCCTTGGCAGCAGTGTAGAGAACTGAATGCAGGGAGGGGAAGAGACCAGGGCAGGGAGAGCTATGTATTAAGAGATTGTTGCAGTCATCCAGGTAAGAGGTAATAAGATCAAAGTTGAAGCAGTGGTGGTTTAAATGGGGGGAAAGCAGATTGATTTGTTCTGCTGAGATGCTGATTTAATCAAGGAAGAAGAAACACAGCAGATTCGCCAAAGTGTTGCCTCTCTCCCAGAGAAGATAATATTCCTTTAAAAACAACCAAATTGTGACCTTGGATCTCTTTTTCCCCAGGGCAGCATCTCGCAGAGCCAGTGTGCGCAAACCCCTGTGGATACTGTCGTGAATGCTTATGTGTCTCTAGAAGTGGATTGGAAACAGTGAGATAAAAAGCTTTGTTTTATGACCACTGCCCTGAGCATTTCTTTCAAGAGGAGAGGGACCTCTGGGACAAGCTGTGAGATAAATCTTAGAAAGGTGACATGATTATTCATTTCCACAGAGTCCCATTTTTCACTGGGTTTCTCCATCCAAAGTCCATCTCCTTGTCTAGGGCAACTCATCAAGAAAGTTCCGTACCTAAAGAAGCTGGAGTTACTAACCATATACGCCTTCTAGCACAAGGGGTCAAGACTTCTGAACAATTTTCTTCTTCGAAGTACAGTCATGTGTTGCTTAATGACAAGGATGTGTTCTGAGACACGCGTCGCTAGGCGATTTCATCGTGTGAACATCATAGAGTGTACCTACACAAGCCTGGACGGTGTAGCCTGCTACACACCTGGGCTGTATGGTACTGATCTTACGGGACCACCATCGTACATACAGTCCCTCATTTACCAAAACGTCCTTAGGCGGCGCATTACTGTAGAGGAGGAAGGAATAGGAGCATGGGACTCCAGGAACAGGAGAGTGAGAGACCGTAAGCAAGAGAAAGAGACGGCAGAGACATTCACAGATGGCCCTTCACGCTGGGCGTTCCTGTGACCATTCTTTTCCCTCTTTCTCACTGCATTTCTTCCTTTAAGTTACAAAAGTAATAGAAAATTTTCTCCACTTACCAGGTTTTTAACCTCGGGCAAGCAACATCTCTTTGCCTGAGTTTCTTTAAGATTAGAAAAATACTAATGTCTGACACGGCGGTTTGGGGCGGATTAAATGAAACAACATGTGGAGGGCACGTAGCACACAGCAAGCACTGAGCAAATCAAAGTTACTCTGGTTATTGACATCCACTTAATCTTTGGTCTATTGACACATATCTCCAGCTACCACATTTAATGGCTGCGGAACATTCCATCAAGGGGATAGTTGCATTATTTTACTTAACCCTCTTCTATCATTTGACATAAAGGTTGTTGCCAGTGAATCACTATTAAAGATGATGTAAAATGAGCATCTTTGCCCATGGAACTTTTTTGTGTGTGGAGTTTTTTCCTTAATTTCCTTAGGTAAAAAATCCAAGAAATTGTATTATGTCGAGTGATTTGGACATCTTCATGGCGCTTGTGCAATCCTAATTTCCCAACTCACTCTCTGCAGGTCTATCATGAGCCTCTTCTCTTAATGAGAAGTGCCAGCAACCAAAACTTTGGACAGAACTTTAGCTGCCTTTTACATCTCCAGCAATATGATTGCAGAATCTTTTACTCAGAATACAAATTCATCAAACAGCAAATAAGTCAAAGTTGTGTTTTGTTTTGGGTCAACTGTATTGTACATAAACACACACACACACACACACACACACACACATACACACACATAACATACACACAGGTTCAGAAGTTGAAGTCAGTCAGTTCAGAATTTTGATTTCATAGTTAGGTTTGTTTCATAGTTTTCCCCATTGTACTAAAAATAATTTATGATTCTAGCTGCCATATCTTAAAATATACACTAAATTATACTTTAAATAATACTAAGTGGGGAAGGAAATTGTTTTAAGCACCCCTAAAACATGACCAAAAATAATTGTATTAATGGTGATTAACTCTGGATGGTAGGATAATAGGGGATTTCATCATCTTCATATTTTTCAGTATTTTACAGGCTTTCCACAATAAGCATTCTTTAAAGTCCATGTTCACATCCATCCTGGAGAGAGTGCAGGGGAGTGGGAAAAGTCTTGACCTTTGTCAGACTGACGTGGATACAAGACGACTTGCTCAGCCTCTTCCTGGCCAGGCGACCCCTCTGGACCTTACTTGCGAGCTCACAGGGCTTCTCTGAAGACTAAAAGATAGGAGAGCAAATATAACTGTGCCTGGAGAGTGGTAGGCACTCAATGAACAGTACCTTCCTCCTCTGAAATGGAAGTGAGGAAGGCATCACCCAGTGGCCTCTCCAGCTGTCCACCCCCTTCCACCAGGCCACGTGAGCATTCTCCCGCTGGAACTCCAGTGGGGCCACCTCCTTAAAGGCTGGGCCTCAGGAGGATTACGAATAAATGGCAATTATCAAACAGATAACTGGGTAATCAGCTAATTAGCATTTCAGAGATACGGAAGCAAGAAACTCAAATCCCATAGTGTAAATGCACAGCAGGCTGTATCAAAAGGATGCAGCGCATAAAACGCCTCCACTCAGAGCCTGAGGAAGCCCCCTACCACCTGTCTACTGTTTTGTTTTCTCCTCAGGTCTTACTAAAGCCTTTATCACCCTCTCCCTCCCTTTTGCTCTCTCTAGTGCTGTACTCTGTCTTTTTCCCCTTGCTCATATTCCTACTTCCCCATTTGTATCCATATTTCCTCATTTTCTCTCCCCTTGATTAACTGAGCAGCTTGGGGTTTGTAGTCTTTATTTTACCATCAAGGGAATAGAGCCTTTGATTTTTATACCCAAGAATATTTCATTGAGGCTTTTATTTTAAAAGATGCATATATCATGAAAGAGGTATTTTATCTGAGTCAGTGGAAAGTTACAGAAGGAAAGTCTCCCCAGTGCGTTAGCGCTGGTCCTGGGTATTTTGAGCCTGCCAATTTGCACTGTGAACTGATTTCTAGATATATGAGCGAGAAAGCCAGGCCCTAAGCATACTCTTGGGATTCCCCCAAAGGACTAACCCAGGGGGCACACAAAGGATTAGCAGCCCCCTACTTCTGGAAGATTCAGTACAACTACTGCCACAGTTTAAGAGGCTGGTCAGAGTAAGAGACAGATGTCTCCTCAAACCCAACCCGCTTAATGGGGCAAGTGACAGCGATAGCAATTAAGGAAAGTGGATCACCACAGCCCTAGCAGCCACATGCACCATCCTCTCTGGCTTGAGCCCCCAGTGGGCAGTGAATGGAGGGGCACAGCTAACAGTCACACGTGTTCTCGAGTAGTCTGTGGTCTTCTAATCAGGTCTGCCTCAAAAACACATAACGAGTGGTGGCGTCTACGAATGCTTGGACCATGGACAGCGGGGAAAGCACAGGTTGGTGGCCACCATTTGCAGTAGAAGAGACTGCAATGGGCAGAGAGTTAAGATTGCCACATAAAAGTAAATTTTTAGGAGAACAAGAACTCTCTGACCTTTATCTTTTCCTAAGACATCTGTCCAAACTCTCTTTGGACTGAGTTTTACTTATTGGATACAAAGATAACGAACAGACCATCCTAGATATTTTGAATAGGAGATGCGAACTTTTGTCTGTGCGTGTGAATAGCATTTGGATGCTGAGCATTCAGAACAAGCTATTAGAACCCCTGGTCTTTCAAAGGAACTCAGCTGCAAAGACCTACCTACAGTCTACAAGAACAGCTCTGCCTTGCTCACCATCCAACCCCAGCTCCTGCTGTCCGGTCTTGCCTTTGCTCCTACCAGCTTGGACCACAGGACATCCCAGACTTGTGTGGGGACCTGGAAATGGCCACCCCAAGATATGTCTCTTTGGCATCAGGATTATTCGAGGCTGATTGCTTTTGATAAACTGGGACAGGGAAGGAGACTCTGAGGAATGGAACTTGCCCTTTGTTAGGACACGTTTACATTTGTAAGGTAAATCTCTATCTGTAAAAGGTGCCTCCCTCTCTGTACCAGGAAGAAGAAAGGAGATGACCTTCTCTCTAAAAACTCTTAATCAATACTAAAGGCAAGGACTTAAAATCTGCATTTTATTGTGCTAGTCTGGTAACCTCCTGTAACTGACTTCCCTCTCCCTCCCAACATTGGTATCTCCTTAAAGATTAAGCACCTTTCTTTAGGCTGGGAACCAATTGTGGCGCTCATCTGTGACCCCCC
>NC_060268.1:99907287-99949647 GCF_021613505.1 Equus quagga
GTTCCTCATAAAGCTTTGTTTAATTTTCCCTTGCTATTCTGTCTCATGTGAATTTAATTCGTTCTCCAGCCAGACGAACCCCCATTTGGGGAGAGGAAATGTCCTCCTCCCCTACACTTGATCTAGTACACTTATAATAATCCCCTGAATCTGAACTGGCCAACCTCTGACCCTACTGAAGACACACAACCAGGCTTTGGTATACAGCTCCCTCTCGCAACATTCCAATAACCAGGAGGCCTTGGTCTGGCTTGGTCCTCTATATCAGTACTGACTATTAGCACTGGCCTTGTCTGAACATAAGACTGAGGAAGGACAATATGGGAAGCACTGTCTCAGAGCTTTTCTCCAGAAGAAAGAGGTCATTGACAGTGAGCCCACAGTCCAGTCAACTAACCTGGGAAGCCCCCTCAGCCTGAAAACTAGAACAAAAGGAAAAGGAAAGATGCTGGAGGGCAGCAGATCAGAAGATCCTGGAGAATTGCACTAGCCAGAAAAATAGATAGGAGAGGGTACTGACATGGCAGACCACGGAGATGGACATGGAGCAGGGGAGACAGAAGACAGGGAAGGTGTTTGTGAAACTCTGCCTACCTTTGGGACCAGGGTACAATCCTGTAAGGCAGCACTGTAGCATGGGAAAAGAAGCTGGGAGCTTGTAAGGCAGCTAAATCCGAGGGGAGCAGAAACACCTCTTTTCAATTATCTGCATAAAAAACTACCCCAAAACTTAGTGAATTTAAACAAAAGCCATTTCATTTTCATTCCATGTAATCTGTGGGTTGTCGACGAAAATAATCCATATCCAATCTATAAATGAAAATTTGGGTGAGTTTATTCTGAGCTTAAATCTGAGGATTATACCCCGGGAGAGTTTTTCCACAAAGGAACAGAGCACTCCAAAGAAGTGGGGGTATAAGGGTGGTTATATACCCTCAAAGAGGATGTTTCACATAGGATTGAAATGTCCCTTTTACAATAGTCGCGAGACTGCTCTGTCGACACAGCGATTGATGAAACAGCAGGTAGGTCTTCTGTCTCGGTGAACACAGCAGGGTGGCAGTCTGTTGTCTCCAGCTGGGTGGTCACAGGTGAGCTGGGTGGTCAAAGGTGAGTGCAGCAATCAGTTGCTAGCCTAAGGAAAGATGCTTATCCCTAAGGAAATGCCAATGTGGGGGGAAGTTGCACCTTTATCTCAAGGGCCTTTGTTCTGGCCATAGGAAATGTCTAAGCAGATATGCAATGCATGCTCAATAGCCACAGTCAGGCCTTTTTGAAAAAAAAAGTCAGGCCGAATTAGGTTTATACCAAATGGCTTCCTCATATACTCCAATATATCCTATTGCTTGCCATTTTTACTTGTCAGGGTTAACTGGGGCTCAGCTGGATGGTCCCCTTGCTCTCCTCCCCTGGGGTCTCTCATGAGGCTGCAGCCAGAAAGTGACTGGGGCTGGGCCTTCCAAGGTGGCTTCTGGCACGCATCTGGCTGGAAGGCTGGGATGTCTCTTTCTCCATGTGGTCTTTCAACACAGTCTTCTTTCCAGGGTGGCTGGATCCTAGGAATGACCGTTCCAAAACAACAAGTCCCAATGTCTGACTGCACCACACTTGTTAACGCTCCACTGGCCAAAGCAAACGAAACAACCAACCCAGAAACACAAGAGCATGAACACTGGGAAGCGGGGTTCACTGGGAGCCACAAAATATCTGCACTCGGTAGACAGTTTTTGTGCTCCCAATATTTCATCTATTTGGTTCTATTCTCTCCTTGTATTTCATATAGTTTTTGTGAACTTCCCTGCTTCTCTCTGCTGAGCCGAATGAAAATTAGGGTATATTCCCACTTAGGTCGGAGATTTTAAAATGAAAGCAGTGTCCACTGCCCCCCTCTCCTACCCTAAACACACACACTCTCACACACACACACACACTCTCACACATGTCATGATGATGGCAGTGGGAATCAGCTGGACAAACACCCCAGGAGAGCTGAGCCCCTGGGCAGCAGCCAAGACCACGTGTTCAACTCACTGTGTCTGACTCCCCCCACCAAAACAATCTCAGCAGAAATTTTTCAGTGCCTTGCCTTTTTTTCTCCATTCAAGGGAAGCTGTTCCCTCATGTGACCCAAACACTTTCAAGACAGTCGCTGGAGCCCAATGACTGTTTAGTGTTATTTCCACCTTAATTTTGTCAGGCCTCTAAAAAGACATTCACCTAAAAATGGAGTGAAGCTTCTCCATGGGCCTGGGACCAGCTCCTTATTGGTACCCAAAGCACAGCGACCTGCTGCAACGTCTGAGAACTTAAACTGGGAGCCAAGTCAATCTCCTCGTTAATGGAAAACCCGATTGAAATGGAAATTTCATGTACCTCTCCACTGATCTAATCTCTGAACAACGCTGGGAGGCTTCTGCAGGCCTTTCTGCTGCATTTTCCACCTCTATTTCCTTTGTGGGCAGGGAAAATTCACACACACGTGCAAACAACACATTTAAACTAAAATAAGTGTTGGGATAGGCTCAGCCAAATAGGAGCAGGAAACTTGCAATCGAAGTAACAAAGGATTGCAGGGCCTCGGTCTGGCAGCAATCTCGTGAGCTCAATTTTCAAATAATAGGAAATTGAGAACACCTTGCATCACACTGCATGCTCTTAATCTTGAGTTTGATAACTAAGACTCAGCGCGGCTCATTCCTACTCCTCCCCAGGGTCAGGAAAACAGGAGCAACACTAACCCAAGGAGCTGGTCAGCACGAAGGACAGATTATTTATAATCATAATCACTCTTGTTAATTCCCCGGGCAGGCATCGTGTCCAAGACCTACAGACCATCAGTAATTCCAGCCCAGTCCATTTTCCCTCCACCTTTGCAAGAGATGGCTGTTTCTTCCATTGCACTTGAAGGTGAAGCATTTGGCATGTATATAAGGGGAATGGTGTGCAAAGATTGTGTGTATTTAAATGGCGGAATCATACACAATGCAGTGAGGGGCTTCCCCAATGAGAAGCAAGCAGAAACTGAACCCTACCAGGCTCAAACCCAGCCCTTCTGATGCGGGGTCGGTGAGCCGAGGAGTCGAAAGAAAGATTTCTTAGACTCTCAAGATCTGGCAGTAGTGCTCTTTTATTTAGAGAATAGTATAGAATAGCATGAGGATAGGACCAATGGGCAGTCAGAGCTTCTGCTGCCACCGCTTCTGCTGCCCCCGCTGGCATGGGGACAGGACCCATGGGCAGGCAGAGCTTGTGTGTGGGGACAGGACCCACGGGCAGTCAGAGCTCCTGCTGCTGCCCCGAGTTGAGGGTTAGGGCTAAATTTAAGGCATGGGTATGTGAGTCATCTCTTTACAAGACAAAGGAAAAAAAGTTAAAATGGTACCAGTGCCGGTAGGGTCCGGCCATTGGGCGGTCCCACAACTTTTAGATAAGAATCAAACCAGATTGAGTAAATGGCAGAAGTCACCTCTCAAATATTATCTTCAACTAAAGACAAAGGAGGATTTTGGGGTGGGGGGTCAGTTACATGAGGTTGCCAGACAGTAAACAACTTAAGTTCTTGCCTTCCCCATTAAGAGTTTCCAGAGATAAGGCCATCCCCCCTTCCTCCTGGCGCAGAGAGGGAGGCATGGAGATTTCCTTCACAAATGCAACTGTCTCTGATCAAAGGGCAAGCAAATTCCACTCCTGGGAGCCTGCTTCTTATCCGTAGTTTTAAAAGTAACCAGCCTAAACATCCTCATCACTTCCACTTGCTAATCTGTGATCTTCACAAGGCACTTAATTTCCCTGTGCTTAGTGTCCCCATTAGAAAAATGGGGATAATAAGGTTCCTTTATAAGGTTGTTGTGAATGAAGCACTTAATCCAGTTCCTGGTTCGTGGTACACAATGAATAAATGCCACCATGAGTAATAATAGTAGTAGCATTGTTGTTATTGTTGTTACCAAAAATCAGATTTACAGCCCAATCCTGCATGGGCAGGAGGAATGTAAGTTGTCCCCTCCATTGGCTCAACGCCAAGTCCATATTGCTGTGTATCCTGCTGACCCAAGAACCTCAGACGCCTATTTTGAGATGCTGAACCCCACAGGGCATACACTGTCTTGCTACCCACAAGAGAGCCCCTGCAGGATCCCCCAATGCCAGGCTTTCCGCCCAGACCCCTGCTGTCCTTCCCCCTGGACCGCCATCTCTGAGTCCCTCCCACCAGGCTCTCAGAGCCTCCTTCCAAAGTCGGGAGCCAGCAATCCTGCTCACTCCCTCTACTCAGCTTCTTGCACCACCAGCTGATCGCATCACTGATCAGGGTCACCCTTGCTCACCCATATTGGCCCTGCATGGGCCTGACTTCCAACTTCCCCAGCCCTACAAAGTGATAGTAAATAAAGAGATAGCAGATAAAGAGATAGAGATAGACTCATTTCATCCTCACACCAACCCTATGAAGTAGGTCCTATTAGTATTTCATTTTTACTGATAACATGACTGAAACATAGACAGGTTAAGTAATTTTCCTAAGAAAACACAGCTACTGAACGGTGGTGCCAGGATCAACTCTCTAAAACTCACTCTGGCTCCAGAATCTACACAACAATATATAGGAAAGCCTGCCTCAAAAAAGTGCGTGTGTGTGTGTGTGTGTATATGTGTGTATATATATTTATGTATCATATATGCATCATATATATGATGTATATTATATATGCTGTATCATATATATGAATGCATATGATATACATGCTGTGTAATATATATGTGTCATATATGTTATATATGATACAGCATAAGAAAAAACACTTTGGAAGGTGCTAGTGAAATATAAACTTCCCTTACATCGGAGCATTTAACACAGGGCCTTGCATTCAGGAAGCAAACAAAAAATATTTATTGACTGAACACCCCTAGACATTGCAAAACCTGTGCAAAGGCAAGGTCCCTGCTTGGCATCTCGGTTCCTTCAGGGACTGGATTTTCTGGTCCTAAACACCCTTGTCCTCTGGATTCAGACCCATGGGGCCCGCAGATGGACCTGCCAACACTGACATCACCTCCTACTGGCATTCCCACCAGTCTTATGCCCCTCCTCCACATGGAGAGATGTTTGGGACCTGGGGCTTACTTTTTGCCCCTAGTTTTATTGAGATATTATTGACATATAAGATGTGTAAGTTTAAGGTGCACAGTGCGACGATTTGATACACGCATATATTGCAAAGTGATAACCACAGTAAGGTTAATTAACATCCCCATCCCCTCACAGAATTACCCTTTAAGGTCTACTCTCTTAACAGCTTTAAATGGATAACACAGTGTTGCTAATTGCAGTCACCATAAAGCTTGACTGACACCCCTCATGCCATGTCGCTCTTTCTGCAGACCTCGCATGGAATTCATGTGCACATCACTCCATCTCTCAGATCCTGGCCTTAGCCTCACTCCCGTGGTCAAATGCCAAGATTTAGCAGGGTGGAGACATCTGCTGTTTTGCTGGCCGGCTGGCCCCAGGACTTGGGAAAGAGGCATGTGTGCAACCGGCCACGTCTTGTGAGCTCCTTGGAAGACACCAGGTCATTGGGCACCAGCCAGCCCGTCCTACTGCCGAGTTTCTACAGAAACGGGTGATGTCCTTTTCACACTGGTACACAGACAACATCAAAAATTATAACTTATTATACACTGGGCCCATTCACAGAGGTTTCAACAAGAGATGTATCTTATTCGATCTCACTTCATCAGGCGGTCTGGAAAGCGTTTTCTATGACTACTTAAAAGGCATATTGAAAGTGCACCTTAACATGTCGTGTGATTAGAACTCAGTTTAAATTCCAACTAAAATATGCAAATAGCTAAAGCTAACTCTCTTGCCCATATAAATCCCTTCCAACAATCTTCAAGATGAGATACGATATTACCGTCATTTTCTCGGTGCTGTATGTGACTCCATGCTGGGTAGAATCTAATCCAAAATCGATTCTCATCATGTAGGCATCATCAAGAAAACTGACATAAAAACCGTCATCAGAAGAATAAATAATTTGGAGTGCAAAAAAACACATTGAAATTGGACAGCTTCTCGGGAGAAAGATACAAGCGCGTTTCCAGTTGACTAGGTCTGCCTGGAATCACCCAGAGTTTGGGCAAAGGTGCCAAGCACGATCTCAACTCAATGAACATTTATAATAGTAGCAATAAAACATTACAATTAGGAAACTCTTCACAAAGAGTGCATAATCTCATTTAATCCTACAACGATGCTGTGACATCAGTATCATTATCCCCACTTTATAGTTCAGAGAACAGAGGTTAGACATCAGAGACTTGCTCAGCATGACATAGCAATTAGCTCATTGATTTAATAAACATGTACTGAGAAAGCACCATGTGCCAGGCATTGAGACACAGGCTGGGGTATCAGAGATGGATAAGACATTTTCCTTGTCTGAATACTATTTGGAGTATCACTATGGGATTTCCTCCTCCCACATTTTTCTCTTTCCTTGGCCTCCCTGTTGTCCTTCATGCCATCCCTTGGCCAGCTCTAAGCTCACAGCCTCAGAAAAAAACATTTGGCAGGTGAACAAAAGTAGTTCCTGCATCTTTCTGGCTCTGATGTTCCAAAAGCCTAAATTCTTAGAAAAACCTCAGACACTACAGGAAAAATAGTGTGTCTTCTAGAAACTTAAAGAAGAGCTTGGTGTCCTGTGCTCAAAGGAAAGGAGAAGAGAACAAGAGGAAGAGAGAGGTCTGAGGGTCCTAGGAGAAAAGGGGGCCCATGTCTCCTTCCCAACAGTGACATCAAGGAACTGGATGACCCTACAGGGCCACCATAGGAAAACGCAGCCTTCCAGAGGCAAAGAAACTTGCGAGGATATGTGAGACAGAGCTGGTCTTGGGTGGCCCAGAAACTCACAGGAGGGTGCAAGCAGGCTGGAGTTGGTCTACAGGACGTGGCCTGCTGCGGTGCTGGTAGGCCTGAGCTGGTCAGCACGAAGAGGCCTCCCGAGTGGCAGAAACTCTCTGGAGAATGAGGACCCCCTGGACCTTCCACGCGCCTATACACTGGCAGCCCTGCCATAGGAGGAAAAAGATCTGAAGAACTGGAGATAGAAGCCTCTCCTTGGCCATAGACTTGCAGCCCTCCACTGCCCTCTACTGGCAAAGCCTAACATTGCACCAGCTGGCAAAGAAGAAAATGGTACAGGTTTCGGCTCCCGTACCACAAAGCAGGGCCAAAAAAAAGGGGGAAGGAGGGTTGGAACTGAGAGGTGATAAGTTGATAACTAGCCCAGATGCACAGCCTAACCCCAAAGGTGCCACTAAAAAATAATGCAGAGAGATGGAGCTTAAAAGCCAGTAGATAAATTCAGATAGAATTCTAAAAAACACATTTAAATAACCCAAAGACAGGATGAGAGGACGAACAAACGAACAAGAAATAGAAAGCATAAACCAAAAAAAAAAGGAAACCAATGAAATGGTAGGCTTAAATAATCTCAAAATCATTATGCTGAGTGAAAGAAGTCAGACACAAAAGAGTGACTAGCAGATGTTTCCATTTATATAGATTTCTAGAAAATGCTACTAATATGCAATGACAAAAAACAGATCAGCATCTGTCTGGGACTAGAGGTGGAGCGAGCGATGGACTACACGGTGACATGGGCAAACTTTTGTGGGGATGAAATGTTCTGTATGTCGATTGTAGCGGTGATTTCACGGGTACATACATTTGTCAAAAAATCGTTGAATTTATCCTCTAAATGGTTGCAGTACATTGTATATGAATTTTACCTCAATAAAGTTGAGTTTTCAAAAAGCAATGGAGAAAATGTTGCAATAGGGATAAAGAGGCTGGGGAGAAAGCTGGGGGAAGAGCTGAGTGGCCAGTGCCCGTGCTGTGCTCTGCAGCCTCCTGCATCACAAAGGGCACCTGATGTCTTGTGAAGCTGCATCCTCTACAGTGATACGCAGCCTCAAAGATTCAAAGATTCCGCTTCCCAGACCCCAGCAGCAGTGTCTGAGGTCCCTGCTGTACTGACACGGCTACCTATGGTAGAATGAGAGAACCGCCTTTAGAAGGTCCAGATAGAGACATCTCCCGGGCGCGCCTGGGCTCAGCCTCCCGGATCTAGCTTCTGCTTTGATGGACAGATAACTCCAGGAGCCCATCAGCTCCCTCGGAGGAGCACTGGAACGTGAAGGTACAGCCAGCAAAGACAGGACACTGAAGCCAGAAACCACATTGAGAGTAAAGACTGTAATAAATAACCATTCCCCCTTGGATGTCTTTAAAAATCAAAGCAAATAAATTTGTCCTTATGTGGCTCACCAGTGTGGCAAAGGCTTCTTCCATGCCTGCCAGCTTCTGAGAGCTTAAAATTGCATGATTTGGGGGAGAGAATGAGAAGGGTTTTCTGCGTTTAATAAAACAGACTATAAGAATTTCTTCAGAAGAAACAAAAAGGAAAATGCTTTATAACAAAAATACTCGTTTTAAAATTAAATACATTTGATTTTGCACTTATAAATCACAGAACTAAGTGCTAAGTGCTTAGGGACTGACCTTTCGAAATAGTGATCGGCTTAGAGTCGTATAAATAGATGGATATGAACCAGAACCACAGAGATGCTTTTCTTTTAGTAGATAAAATGCTAAAAGATCCAAATGAGTGCCATTTCCATCAAAGTCCCCATGCTGGGAAGCTGTGCATTTATTCCCAAGTCTGCTCAGAAATTCTATTTAGGGGTTGAATTATCTCATCATCATCTTGAATATTCTTAATATTCACAGGGCCACAGGGAGCTCCTGCAATCTGCACGCAGCTCGTCCAGAGCAAACAGAACATATATGTGTAGTGACCTTGGTTGGTATCCTGGAAACCGTGCAGGTTGTAAGCCACAAGCCCAGCCCCTTGTCATCTCTGTGCCCCTCAGCAGGTCCTCAACTTCTCTCGACCTCAATATCCTCCTCTGTAAAAACAGGAATAAAAATACTCATAAGGATATTGACAACTTTTTTTAAAAAAAATATGAAAGTATTGATAATCGATAAATGTTGGAGTCCTATGTCTTTCCTCAGTGGTGATAAACTTGTGTTTCATTTTTCATGAGCTTTATTTTTCAGCAATAGACAAAAATGATTTGGAGTCAAAACCATTCACTTCTGAACTCCCTACAAACTCCACTATGTTCCAGGAACTGGCCAGCACAGAATGGCTTGATGCTTTCGTGTGAGTTCCAGAAGCTGCCCTGGCAGTGTGACCTTGAACAACTGGTTCAACCTTTCTGAGTCTCAGTTTCTTCATCTGTAATAAGGGAGTGATAATAGTAATGGCCTCAAAATAGTCCCCTTAGGATGCTGTGTATATATTCCAGAATGAAAAGGTATTTAGGGCCAAACTGTGTTTCCCCAAATTCATTCCCCCTTAGGGACTGAAGTCCTAGCCCCTAGTACCTCAGAACATGACTGTATTCAGAGATAGGGCCTTTACGGAGGTAACTAGGATAAAATGAAGTCATATGGGTGGGCCCTAGTCCAATACGCCTGGTGTCCTTATAAGAAGGGGAGAACAGGACGCAGACACGCACAGATCATGTGAGGACACAGCAAGAAGATGACCACCTGCAAGTCAAGGAGAGAGGCCTCAGAAGAAACCAGCCCTGCTGACATCTTGATCTTGGACTTCTAGCCTCCAGAACTGTGAGGAGATAAATTTCTCTTATTTAAGCCACCCCTCTGTGGTGTTTTGTGACGGCAGTCCTAGAAAACTAATACAAAAGGGAAAAATATGTATTCCTTTCTGCATGCTCCAGTAAGACCGCTCCTCCCCATTTTCCCCACTACCATTTTCAGGAGGAACGAGGAAATCCCAGCACACTATAACTGTCTCAGAGGACCCACCACCATTTTCTCTCTCCACCACCCTCCAGCACTCACAGCTTCACCAAACTGTCTGCCTCGATTCCTTTTGCCATTTCTCGATCCTTGCAAGAAGCCGCAGACTCTCCGACTCCTCATCCCCCAGATTCGCCCCTTCACAAGGCCATTTATCCCTGATGTTACCCAATGTCCTGAACCTTTTCCTCTATGACCTATAAAATCACAAGGCACCGACAGCAAAATCCCCATTTCAATCATCTTTTTATTGAAAAATCTCTTTATTTTTCTGCATTACTGAAAGCCCATAACACTGCTCGCCCTACAACCCCCGCCAGTGGTAGGGATGTTCTCAACCAGTCTTCATACCACTGAGCCTGGCCACGGGGTAGGTAGTCTCTTTGCTCCTTGTTGCAGATTCTAAATCAATTTCCCTTTCTCTCCTCTAAAAACTGCAGCCTTGAAGCCCACACCTTTAGACAGCACATCATTGCCTCCCTCTCAGGCATCAGTAGACCCCATTGCTCCTGGACGTTATCTCCTCTTTCTTTGTCACTCTCTCTACCACTCCATCGTAACTCCTCATGATTTTGCAATTCTTTGGAGCAATCCTCCCAGACTTCTCACTTTCTTGACCTCCTCCTCTCCCATGACTTTGTCCTTCCCCCCCGCCACCGACTCTCAGTGTCATCCCCTAGACTTTGTCGTGCATTATGCATAACTGCTCTTCCTCCCTTAGCTCAGTTTCAAGACTTACATTCTCTGTTCATTATCTCTCAAATTTCATTTATTCATTCATTCAAGATTACTACGTACCACACACTGTTCGAGATGTTGGTGATATAGAACTGATTAAAACAAGCAAAAATCTCTGCCTTCGCGGAACCTACGTGGGGTTGTTGGGAAGCAGTAAACCAAACATACGGTATTTAGTTTGTGATAAGTGCTATAAAGAAAAATAAAGTAGGAAAGGGGTTAGGGAGTACTGGAGAGGGTGAGTTTTTAAAAAAAGTTGCCAAGGAGATCTATGTACGCACACACAATAATATGTGAGCAAAGATCTAATGTTGTGGGACTGAGCCATGCAGATATCTAGAAGAATGTTCTTCAAAGAGGTAACAGCGAATGCAAAGAACCCAAGATGGGAGCTTATCTGGGATGTTCAAGGAACACTGAGCAGACCAGTGTGGCTGGAGGGGAGTGACGAAGAGAGTAGAAAAGGAGGCTGGAGACATGGAAAGGCGTTGGGGAAGCAGATCCTGTATGGTACCTTCATAGGCCACAGTAAGGACTTTACAATTCTGATGCATTGCCAAAGAGAATTTTGAAGAGGAGCAATCTGATCTTTCCCATGTTTTTCGTAGTACCTCAATTCTCAGAATCTTTTGACCCCACCAATCCACTGATCCCACCCCATTGTCACCGTCCCTAATACTTTTATGTCCTTACTTCCTCCCTTACCCCTCTTGGGTTCAATGGTCCATCCTACAACCACCCCCTTGCAAATCCCCTCAACTCCTTGGCCTCTCCCACTCTGCGGCATTCACCTGGCAAAACCAATCCCCAGATAAATCCAACTCTGTGCCTACTCTGTACCTGCACCCACACAGTTAACCACAGCTGGAGACAAGCCACAAGCAAATCAACAAATGGTACGTTAAATTCACGGCTAGGAATCTAAAATGAGCCCTTAGTGTGCCCCAGCAACCCTACTACAGTTCTTTGCCTCATTATCCTATAAGACCATTTCTCTCCTTCTCCTCCCTTGGTAACCCTCCACATCCTCCTCTCCCTCCTGTCAGCTGATGGTCCTGCTTCTGTTCCCTGACCAAACAGAAGCAGACAAGAGAGAGCTTCCACACCATCCCATTGCCATGTTTACTGACCTACCACATCTGCACCCTACATCTGCTTCTTATCCTGTTACTATGGATACCGTGTCCTCGCTCATCTCTCTGGCCCACGCTCCTACTTCGTCAATGGATCTTAAACCCTCTTACCCACTCAAGAACATCTCTCAAGCAATTGTCCCCCTGTATCCTGAATCACCAATTCTTCCCTTTTCTACCGGGTCATTCAAATCAACATACAAACATGCTCTTCATTATCCCATCTTTTAAAAATATATATATTTGTGATTCTACATCTTCTTCTAGCAAACTCTATTTCTTTGTCCCCTTTACAGCTTGCCTATACTTGCTGTTATGGATTGAATTGTGTCCCCGAAAATTTGCATGTTGATGTCTTAACCCTCACTACCTCAGATTGACCTTATTAGGAAATAAAGTCTTTGCAGATATAATTAGTTAAGATGGAGTCATACTGGATTAGGGGGGCCTCTAATCCAATGTGACTGTTGTCTTTATAAAAAGAGGAAATTCCAAATTTTTCCTCCGTGACAGAGAGGACACCTTGTGAAGATGAAGGCAGAGAACAGGGTAATGTTTCTTCAAGCCAAGGAAGCCCAAAGGTGGTCAGCAAACCACCACATGCTGGGTGACAGGCAAGGACAAGATTCTCCCTCACAGCGCCCAGAAGGAACCAACCTTGCGGATACTTGACCTCGGACTTCTAGCCTCCAGATCTGTGAGAAAATACTTTTCTGTTGTTTAAGTCACCAAGTTTGTCATACTTTGTTACAGCAGCCCTGGCAGACTGATACAATGGCCATCTCTGATTTTTCTCCTCCCGATTCTTCCGAACCCACTCCAACCAGGTTTTGCGTCTACCGTTATACCAAAACAATTCACTTTGAAGTCTCCAACAGCATCTACACTCTTGAATTCAGTCTCTGTGTTAATTGACTTATTGACAGCATATGACACAATTGCTCATTCATCTTTCTTGACTTATTTTCTGTCCTTGCCTTCCAAGACACTATTTCTTTAGGATTTCTTCCTACCACACCAGTCATACCTTCTCGATTCTTATGTGGGTTACTCATCTTTCTGTTTTTTCATTGTTTACTTAATATTTTTATTGTGACATGGAATACACACAGAAAAGTAAGTAAACATATATACTCAGTTCAATAAGTAATTTTTAAAGGCTATGACCAAGACATAAAACACGGAATTCCAGAAGCCTTCACATACACTTCCTAATTAAAACCACTCTCTCTTCCCTAGCAGTACCAACTCTCTTAAATTCATGATAACAATCTTCTCCCCTCAGAGAGAAGTTCAAATAACCCACTGTGATTGTGTATTTTTCTATTCTCCTGGAGGTTTATCATCTTTGCTTCTATAGGCCGAGACCATATTATTAGAACCATAACAAATTTAAATTTTCGTATCTTCTTGGTGAACTAAAACTTAAATCATTTTGAAGTGATTCTCATTACGTCTAGTAATACTTTTAGCATTGAAGTCCATTTTTCCTAACAATAATTTAGTTAGTTATACCAACTTTCCTTTGGTTAATATTTCTGTTTTTTGACTTTCAAACTTTCTGAATCCTTATATCTTAGATATATCTCTTGTAAATATCATACACGCTGTAGATAGAATTTTAAAATCCAGTCTGATAATCTTTGTATTTTAACTTGAACATTCAGTAAATTTATATTTAATGCAATTACTAATACTGTGGAGTTTAAATCTACGATCATATTTTACAGACTGCATTTGTTTCATCTATTCTCTACATCCTTTTCTCTCCTTTCTTGCATCTATTTAGATTAATAATATTTTTATTTTACTCCTTTACACCTTCTGTGAGTTTAGAGATTATACTCTCTATTTCTTTAGTGACTATCTTAGTATGGTCAGGTTTCCATAATAAAATACATAGACTGGGTGGCATAAACAACAGAAATTTATTTCTCACAGTTCTGGAATCTGGGAAGTCCAAGATCAAGACACTAGTAGGGTTAGTGTCTGCTGAGAGTGTTCTCCTTGGGTCGCAGATGGCTGCCTTCTCATTGTGTCCTCACATGCCTTTCATGTGTATGTGGAGAGAGAGAGAGAGAAATCTCTTCCTCTTTTTTTGTGTTTTTTTTGTTGTTGAGGAAGATTGGCCCTGAGCTAACATCCGTTGCCAGTCTTCCATTTTTTGCTTGAGGAAAATTGGCCCTGAGCTAACATCTGTGCAAATCTTCCTCTATTTTGTATGTGGGTCACCACCACAGCATGACTTTATGAGTGGCGTAGGTCCATACCAGGGATCCAAACCTGTGAACCCAGGCCACCATAGCAGAGTGCATTGAACTTAACCACTACACCACCAGGCTGGCCCCTCCGCTGATTTTTTTGTGTGTGTGTTAACTATTGAACTTCCCCTTTTGTGAAGTTCTATGTAGTTTTTTTGCAACTCTTCTCTGTCACTTTTACAGATTCCTGCTATCTGTTAATGTGTTTAAGCTTGTCATTTATTTCTTTAAACTAGGAAGCATAATTATTTTAGAATTTGTGGCGATAGTTCTATAATCTGAAGTGTTTGTGGTCTATGTCTACCCTTTTTTGGCTGGTTCTCACTGTGTTGCCTTATTTCTTTGTGAGCTTATTTACTTTTGTGTGCTGGATATTGCCTGTGAGAAATTTTTTTGTGAAGAGTGTCTGAGGACTGGGGTGAATTGCCTTCCTCCAGAGATGCTTTTAGTTTGCTTCTGCCAGGGGTCTTGGCAAGAGGACCACTTCCAGCCAGCTTCACTGCTTAAGGTGGCCAAGCCCACTCGGTGTATGTGTACACACAGGATACATGTCTACACCAAGGCCAATCGGTTGTCACAACTTCTCAGGAATGACGCATTTCCTTCTTCTTACTTTTTTGTTTCATTTCCTGCTCTCTTCAGTAGAAAGGCAGGCTTCTTCCCAGTCCCCTGTCATCAGGTGACAGCAAGGCAGCTGAATTTAGTTATCCTTTATCTTCACCTTAGATTTAACCCTTGGGAGTCTCAGCTTAACGTGGGGAAAAACTCCTTTAAGATATGCCACCTGAGGCCAACCCCAGACATCTGTCTCCTTTGCTCTTTAGGCCACTTAACTGATGCCCCAGGGTGCAGTAGCAGCAAATGCCCTCCAGATTTGGGCACCCCAATAATCTGCTTATCTTTCTAAGCTCAGGCTTTCTCCCAGAATTTAGACTACCTTTTCAGGTCTTCAATGCTCTTAAATGGGTAGGAGGTTTCTTTCCACATTTTATCCAGCATTTTGTATTGTTTTCAGCAGAAGGGTTCATCAGAGGCAGCAAGCTTACTTACTGGAAACAAGATTCTCTCTCTTCTTTGCATTTTAATCTTGAAGTGCCCAGGTCCCCAACTGTGGATCTCTCCTTTTCTCTAGCTACACTCGGTCCCTGGTGATTTTATCTAGATTCGTGGTTTTAAATATCCATGTGATGATTGTATGACTATATCTAGAACTCTCTCTAAACTCTGGACATACATATCTTGGACGTCCAAATGAAGATGTAAACTTACAAATATGCATATTAGTATATATGCATACATAATTTGACTCTACATATTTACATATCTAATAGATCGCTCCAACACAGCAGAGTCCCTTCCTACCACTCCTCTCATACCTGTACCCTCCCCATGGTGAATGCTACTTCATCCGTGCAAATGACTTACTGTCTCTAAATAATCCACTGTGGTACCTCTTACCTCCAGACCTTTGTACACTTCCTCCCTCCTCTTGTTCACAGAACTCCCATTTCCTTTCTTCAAAGTTCCTTTGAGGAACCACTAGCTCCAGGAATCTTTCCTTGACCATGTATAAGTCTGGCCTGAGTGTCCCTCCTATTTTTTCCCCATAGCTTGCTGTGTGTGCATCTCCCACTGCATTTATCAAACCCATAGTGAAAACACGTGGTTTACTGTCTATGGCCCCCCAATAGCTGGTACGAATCTTGAGGGAGCTGGGGCCAACTTACTCATCATTATTTCCCAAGTTCTAGCACTGCACTTTACACACATTTGACATCATACTTGACATACATTTTTTAAATGAATGAATGGATGGATGAGTTGTATGTAAATCCTGTTTGACAAACAATTTTTTAAAAAGTAGTTCTAAAAGTCTGCAACACCGTAATTCCATTTGAATAAGTATACAGTCTCTCCAAGAGTTTCCTTTGAAGAAGAAGAATAACACAGTTGCTTGCGGGTGTCTGCAAGTATGTTGTTTTTGATAGTTTCCCCCCTTTCACTACAAACCTCCACTAAGGTTTAATCTTTAGTGCAGAGAAAAAAAATAAAAGTCAACCTAAAAGACAGCAGGGGTCATAAATAACTCATTTATACCTGGGCAGTGGGAAAGGTAGTATTTGTGACTTCCACTCTTCATCCTATCATTTTCCAAAGACAGACAATTGCATTGCCAAATAAAATAATTGCCCTCCCTCTGGCCCTTCGGATACTGTGAGGGGCTGATGGGTGAGCCTCGGAGCTTATCCCCCATCATCTCTTCCATCAACTTTGGCATCGCCTCTGCTCCCCTTCAAATAGAAGTCTCACCAGACACCATGGATCATAAGACCTCCACCAAGCGCTCAAACACAAACAAGTGCACTAAAAACACTGATAAATGGCTTTCTTTATGGGAAGAAATACTTCACTTAACATATGGTGTTCATCCTATTTGAATGAAGTGCCTCCAAACACAACCTTTGTGACTTACAGAGGAGGGGTGAGAGAGCAGTGAGAGAGGAGGAGTCAAGACTGTGCACTTGAAGGGTCACTGAATCTAGACAGAAAGTGAGCAAACCATTTCAGCCTTGAGGAGCAGCTTGTCCATCCTAACTCTGCTCTATTTCCAAAGCTCTTTTTATGTCCAGGATCGATGTCCTGCACCCTAGGAAAAGATCACCCCAAAAAGAGACAAGAGGAGAGCCAAAAGCAAATTTATTTCCTGTCGATAGAGGCTCTTAGGTCAGCCAAAGCACCCCATCCAACATCTTCTGTACGTGCCTCAGAAGACTTGAAAATGTGATCCTATCAAATTGCTTTGAGGATGAGTTGAAATGTATTCCCCACGGCTAACCTGATTTTCAGTGACTGTATTGGTCAGGATAAGCTGCAGGAACAACCCTCAAACCCAGGAGTTAACACAACCTATGATTGTTTCTTATTCGCACTTCGTGTCTAATGCAGGGGGAGCTTGGACCATTTTAGGACCCAGGCTGATAGATGGTTTCTCTCCACATGTGTTTCATGACCACCAACCACCGCAGCAGGAGGAAGGGAAGGTGGCAGGTCATGCGCTGGCTGCTCAAGCTTCTGCAGGAAGCAACACACATTGCTCTTATTCACATCTCTCATTGGCCAAAGCAAGTCACATGGCCACTCCTAACTTCAAAGTGGGTGGAGAAGCACCATCCTACCATGTGCCAAGGGGGAGAGGAGAACTGGGATATTTGTGCACAACGTGATATTCAACCACATTTTCACATGCTCTGTCCTAAACCCTTTTAATGAATACTATCTTCAGCCCCTTCCCCCTAAAGATGAGAACAACTGGTGAGCCCATGCTGGGAGAGAAGTGACTGACTTGTCTACAGCGGAAGGCTACCAAATGAGGATGTGGCAGAGGGGATTGAAGCACTAGAGTGGATACTGAGCTAAACCATTCTGCAAGTCCCTCCCAAGCCAGATTCTATGGTTCCAAAATAAACAGGGATGCTAGCTGAGGCAATTTGTCAATTCAGGCTAAAGATAACCTAGTGATACCAAAGCGGAGATTTTTTTGGTACTTTGAATTGTCCAGATAAATTATCTTGATGCTTATTAATTCATTCAACAATGAATAAATTACTTATTATATGCCAGTAAGGGAAGTAGACATGATGGGTGCGATTACAACAGGGAAAAACGTTATTAGCCAGTTACTTATAATCCTTGATTTCTGAGGACAGTGGATGCTGAGATGGATCTTTGATTCTGTTGAGCTGGGGTTAAAAACGGATGCAAAGTGAGAAAAAGGAGAAGGCTAAATCGAAGCATAAGAAAAGTGATAAAGAGATCTGGAAGGGAGGATCCAGATGCAGGGAAGAGATTGGAACACATGTGGCCAAGAAAGGGGTGGAGATAAAGGCAGGAAGAGAGGAACTGGCAATGGGGAAGGAAGAGCAGCAAGCAGGGCAGCTTCCCAGGGTTAAGACATTTGGAAAGGCGCCAGGGCATTAAAAGGGGATGAGGGGTTAACTTTTGCTGTGCAGGGTGCAATATGAGGCTCTCCTCTGCGAGCCATCGATGTATCTCCGTATATGATTGTACTTAGAGAGGAATTGATGATATACCTAAGTGGGCCCCATGGCTCACTCAAGGAAGCCTAGGCCTTTGAAGGTCACCCTGCCACAGCAGCGTGGATAAAATAAGGCAGAAACACAGGTGCAGGAACTCCAACCCTACTGAGGAAGAAGAGGAGTTGGGAACAGTTCAGAGGGGAGACGTAATGGGGTGAGACTTTCAGAGACCTTGGGGTGGAATGAATGCATTTGCACGTGGGAGGATGTGAGTCACTGGAGGCCAGAGGGTGGACTGCAGCAGACATACCCTAAGGTAACCCCAGTGAGTCACACCCAAGTGGAATCTGTGATGTGCTTGTACCCAAGAGAATATGGTGAAGGCAATGGGTAATATTTACCCCCTTGACTGTGTTCTGTTATGCAAGACTCCATATTAGCAGACTAGAGTGAGAAAGTCCCCTGCTGGCCTTGAAGACATAAACCCCCATGTTGGGAGGGGACCACATGACAGGGAACTGCAGGGGCCTCAAGGATCTCAGAGTGGCCCCTTGGCCAACAACCAGCGAGAAAGCAGGAACCTCAGTGCCACAACCACACAGAACTGAATTCTGCTAACAACCTCGCTAGCTTGGAAGAGGACCCTGAGTTTCAGAAAAGAAGGCAGCCCAGTCCACACCTTGCTTGAAGTCTTTGAGACCCTGACCTGAGGACTCGACAAAGCCATGCCCAAACTCCTGAGTGATGGAAGCTGTGAATAACAAACGTGTATTGTTTTAAGCTATTAAGTTTGTAGTAACTTGTTCTGCAGCAATGGTAAACCAACACAAGTGGTGAGCATCACAAACTAAACATGAGGTCCCCAGGTGGCAAGGGAAAAAGTGCTCCAAGCAGAAGAAATAGCACAGGGGCACAGAAAAGCTGGCTTGTTTGGGGACCTAAGAGTAGTTAGATGTGGCTAGTTTAGAGAAAGGTCTACAGAAGGGGTGGGGACAGTAGGCTACAGGGAGGGGCATGGACAAGGTCATGACAAGCCTGTTCTTTTTCCAGAGGGGGAGTTTACGTTTCCTTATTGGATTATAGGAGGCTCTTAATAAACATCTTTTGCTCTGTTTTCAGATACCTAGGACTTATCTGAGATAGAAGACAAGCTACAGGTCACAGTAACCCTGATTCCATTGCGTCTCTCAGCCTGCTGCCACATTCTCTGAGTACCTCCCTACTCGATGGAGCATCAACACACGATAAAAATTGTTTAAGCTCCTCAAAAGTAAACAACATTTTCTTGTTTGTGAGCCCACCATCTGAAATCGATTTACGACCTATTTATCCATTTATTTAACACATATTTATTGAATAACTATTATGTGGATCCAACACTTTTACAGATGCTGGGGACACAACTGTCTACAGACTTGACCTCAAGGCTTAAATTCTATGAAGTGATGTTATTAATGAAGCCTTCAGCTTTCCAGTAGCAATTCCTCACTCTGATACAGGACTCGGCAGTTATTTTTTTTTTTTTGGCAGTTATTTTTAAGTGCTTTTACATAGGAATTCAAAATTATTATCATGGCCATATCTAATTTCAAGCGAAACTGCTGCTCTGGGGACAGACATGTTTTCCGTCACGTGACATCCCCACTCTACACAATCCCACCACAGCTGACCTGACCAGACCGAGTGTGAGCACTTGGTTCAGAGCAGCAAATTCATTGGCTAACCAGTGACGAATGACCTGCCATTGCCACAAGCTGGACCAATCGGATTGTCTTAGAAATCTTAGCCAAAAGAAAAACAAACAAACAAACAAACCAGAGAATGAGCCAGTTAACAGAGAAAGCTGGAGCTGGGAGACAGATGTAAAAAGGACTCACAAAAAGGGTGATCACATGATTTATCATCCAAATGAGACACTCCAGAGAGTGAAAGAAGATGTTAAAAATGATTAAAAATGATGCAATTACCATTACTGCAAATTATAAAGTGTTACCAAAAATAAGATAAAGAGTTATAGATCTACACCACACAGTAAATTACAAAAGCACCATAGTCAGAACATTCGGAATGACCTTGACAGGCTTTGTGCCAGGACCGCTCGGCCTCCGTTTTCTGCACTTGGTTCACATACCTCACCTACAATTTCCTGACTTTCTTAATGACCTTGTGACAACCTCGTGCATCTCACAGGCTCAGGCTGCAGCACCAGCAGCTGGTGGACCAAGTGGCTGGTGGGCTCAGTGCCTGAACAGCTCTCCTGCCAGGCCAGAGGGCTAGCTCTGGCTGCCGCAGCTCAAAGTGCATCCTTTATCTTATCAGTGGTCGCCCTACAGACTATCCTTGGAAGCGGGGCTGTTAGTTATATTACACCTAGAAGGGGTCCAGAAAAGAGAGATTATTTTGTCTCTTTCAGATTTAATCATGGGTTAAGATGATACTCAGTCCACTGCACTGGCATCTCACATCTTACTGGACAAAATTGTGGTAAAAGCTGAAAGTACCAAGTGAAGTTCTACCAAATCCATTCTGGCTTATTTTCACACTACTATTAATAATAACACTGTATTAAAAATGAAAAATCCAGGACAAACATTAAACCAGAAGGGATACCAGGCCCAGAGATATAAAACAGACCTGTCCGGTGCCCAGTGGACATACGATGACCCGGTATGATGGCTGAGTGAGATTCAAAGTTATGAATCCCATAACAGATGCCCAGTGAAGCAGAGATACAGGAATGGTGAGACAGTGGGAGCATTGAGGGTGTAGACAGAGCAGCTGGGAACTCGACCTGTTCCTTCCTGGATTCCACTTTCACTCCAGGCACATCTTTATAATTCACCTCCATTTTCCTGAGATGGCTTGAGTAGGTCTTGATTTAAAAACAAAAGGACCCAATCACGGAAGTACGCCGTATGGAATATCGGAATTCTTTTGGTTACAAGCAACAGAAAACTCAACCTAAACTGGCTGAGGTTAAAAGGGACTGCATTGGGTCACATAGCTATGCAGCCAGGCTTCAAACGGGTCTGGATCTAGACCTCAAATGACACACACCAGGACTGATCTCCTGGCTCTGCTTCCTGTGAACAGGCTCCATACAGAGGCTCCTGACCCTGTGTTCCAGTAATCCAGGCTTTCTCCCCGTGGAGACAGCAGCTCTAACCCTCACATCATTACCAGTGGGCAGAGTCTGTGTCTCAGCATTCTCTGTAAAAGTCCAGATATGCCCTCTGATGGGATCAGCTTACATCACTTCCCCAACCCTCAGCTAATCACAGTGTCCAAACAGATGAAATAAGCTGATTGCTCTAAACCACACAGAGCCCTCCTCTGCACCCTGGGTGAATTCAATCCTACCCAAATCTCATGAGACAGACTGGCTAGTTATCCACCAAAGTGTCTCCTTTTTCCTCACGGGCACAGTTTCCCTTGTGACCAATTGGCTGAGTCCCAACCAATGGATTGGAAGAAGTGAACTGTGTCCCTTACAAGCCTGGCCCATAAAACCTTACACAGTCATCCCAGTTGTTCCAAACACACTTAAAAGTTTTTCAATAACTGAGCTGAATATCATTCTTAAACTTTAAAAGTAAATAAACTAAAATTAAATTAGGAATTTAGTTCCTTGATTGCGCTAGCCATATATCAAGTGCTCAAAAGTCACATGTGTCTAGTGTTACTATACGAGAGAGTAGAGGTCTCTACTTTACAAACTCACTAGATTTTCACCCCTCAAATCCTTCACTTTGTCTTGACTCTGATGCTGAAATTTTTTTTGAAATTCCTGTTTAATTGTTTCAATTCTCCTTGCACTTCTTTAGCAATGCAGAATTGATCCCATGTATACTGTGATAGATTGTTGTGATCATTGCCCTAAGTACTCAGATCAGACAATGGACTAAAACCTACAATATGTCCTATATCCTACAGTTCACTTTTTGTTCATCAATATCTACCAAAGCCCGACCACAATTGTTGTCTCTCAGTGTATTATTAAATAAAGGAAAAAAAAAATGATCATTAAGGGTGTGCCATAGAATGCAGTAAAAAGATGAGTGCTCCAACATAATAGATGTATAAGAGACCCACGCAGCCATTTGTCTGAAGGTGGAGATGCTGCACACCCCCCACAGGAGGAAGTGCAAGGAGGTAAGGGGATCTCCTCTTCCTCCCCAGCAATGACCTGGGGCACAGGACAGCACGTGGCTCTGAGAAGGGGGAGGCAACGCTCTGCAGGAGCGCCTGTAGAAAAGATCCCCACAGAGGAGACTACTATTGCAGGGGTGTCTTCATCAAGCCAGCACCCCAGGAGGGCACATAGCGAAGGCAGAGCAAGAACACCCCTGGGACTGTGCACACGAAAGAAAGTGCCCCTCTGCCCACCAGTGCACCAGCTCAGCCAGTCGGCCAAAACAAGGGACCCCTGCCAGAGTGCCTGCACATACGTTAGTAAAGCAGCAGCTGTGAGCAATCACAGATGGGCCCTGTCAGCATAGATCCCAAAGGACGGGCACAGACACCAGAGAGCAGGGCAGGCTTAGAATACACTGACTGCCCCCCACAGTGTTGGCAGGTGGAATCTGTGACCAGATACTACCAATATGCAAGAGCACAAATCTGCCCCCTCAAATAATATGAACCACCCAACTGAATTGGCAATCCAAAATACATGGGATGAGAAACAAGGGAAACACAGAACAACCAGAAAACAAGTGATAAAATGGCAGCATTAAGCCCTCATATATCAACAATCACTCTAACTGTCAATGGATTGAATTCTCCAATCAAAAGACACAGAGTGGCAGGATAAATTAAAGAACAGGACCCAACAATATGTTGCCTCCAGGAAATAAATCTCAGCTCTAGAGACAAAAATAGGCTCAGAGTGAAGGAATGGAAGATGATACTCCAAGTAAATGGCAAGCAAAAGAAAGCAGGTGTTGCCATGCTTATATCAGACAAAGTAGACTTCAAGATAAAAAAGGCAGGGGCCGGCCCGGTGGCGCAGTGGTTAAGTATGCATGTTCCGCTTCAGCAGCCCGGGGTTTGCTAGTTCAAATCCCAGGTGCGGACATGGCACCACTTGGCAAGCAATGCTGTGGTAGGCATCCCACATATAAAACAGAGGAGGATGGGCATGGATGTTAGCTCAGGGCCAGTCTTCCTCAGCAAAAAAAGGAGAATTGGCAGCAGATGTTAGCTCAGAGCTAATCTCCCTCAAAAGAAAAATAATAATAAAATAAAATAAAGTAAATAAAATAAAATAAAGTAAATTAAAAAAAGAAAGGAAAAGGCAATGAGAGACAAGGAGGGGCAGTATATAATGATAAAAGGGACGCTCCACCAAGAAGACATAACACTTATATATGCACCCAACACAGGACCATCAAAGTACATAAAGCAACTATTAATTGACCTAAAAGGAGAAATTAACAGCAACACAATAATAGGGGACCTTAACACTCCACTTTCATCAACGGATAGATCATCCAGACAGAAAGTCAACAAGGAAGCAGTGGCCTTAAATGAAGCACTAGACCAGATGAAATTAATAGATATATATAGAACATTCTATCCAAGAACAGCAGAATATACATTCTTCCCAAGTGCACATGGGACATTCTCAAAGATAGACCATCTGCTGGGAGGCAAGGCAAGCCTCAATAAACTTAAGATTGAAATCATCCCAACCATCTTTTCTGATCATAATGCAATGAAACTAGAAATCAACTACAAGAAAAAGGCTGGGAAAGTGAGAAATATGTGGAGACTAAACAATATGCTACCAAATAACCATTGGATCAATGAAGAAATCAAAGGAGAAGTCAAAAAATACCTGGAGGCAAATGAAAATGAAAACACAACATATCAACTCATACGGGAGGCAGGAAAAGCAGTCCTAAGAAGGAAATTCATAGCAATACAGGCTTACCTTAACAAAAAAGAAAAACCTCAAATAAGGAATCTTAAACTACACCTAAGAAAACTAGAAAAAGAAGGACAAACAAAGCCTGAAGTCAGCAGAACAAAGGAAAAAATAAAAATTAGAGCAGAAATGAACAAATTGAAACAAAAAAAAAAAACAGTAGAAAAGATCAATAAAACTAAGAGCTGGTTCTCTGAGAAGATAAAATTGACAAGCCATTAGCCAGACTCACTATGGAAAAAAAGAGAGAAGCTCAAATAAATAAAATTAGAAATGAAAGAGAAGAAATTACAACAGATACAACAGAAATACAAAGGATTATAAGACAATATTATGAAAAACTATATACCAATGAATTGGACAATCTAGAAGAAATGGATAAATTCTTAGAATCATACAACCTCCCAAAACTGAATCAAAAGGAGAAACAGAGAATCTGAATAGACCAATCACAAGTAAAGAGATTGAAGCAGTAATCAAAAACCTCCCAAAAACAAAAGTCCAAGACCAGATGGCTTCTGTGGAGAATTATACCAAACATTCAAGAAGATTTAATACTTATCCTTCTCAAACTACTCCAAAAAATTTAAGAATATGGAACACTTCCTAATACATTTTACAAGGCCAAGATCACCCTGATCCCAAAGCCAGAGAAGGACAACAAAAAGAAGGAAAACTACAGGCCAACATCATTAATGAACATAGAGGCAAAAACCTTCAACAAAACATTAGCAACCCAAATACAGCAATACATTAAAAGGATCATACACCATGTTCAAGTGGTATTTATACCAGGGACACAGGGATGGTTCAACATCTGCAAATCAATCAACGTGATACACCATGTGAACAAAATGAGGAAGAAAAACCATATGATCATCTCAGTTGACTCAGAGAAAGCATTTGACAAGATCTAACATCCATTCATGATAAAAACTCTCAATAAAATGGGTATAGAAGGAAAGTACCTCAACATAATAAAGGCCATGTATGACAAACCCACAGCCAACATCATACTCACTGGGGAAAAACTGAAAGCCATCCTCTGAGAACAGGAAAAAGACAAGGGTGCCCACTCCCACCACTCTTATTCAACATTGTACTAGAGGTTTTGGCCAGAGCAATTAGGCAAGGAAAAGAAAGACAGGGTATCCAAATTGACAATGAAGAAGTGCAACTCTCACTGTTTGCAGATGACATGATTTTCTGTATAGAAAACCCTAAAGAATCCATCAGAAAACTATTAGAAATAGTTAACAACTACAGCAAAGTTGCAGGGTACAAAATCAACTTACAAAAATCAGTTGCATTTCTATACACTGATAACGAACTAACAGAAAGAATTACACACACGGACTCAAGAATACAATCCCATTTACAAATACAACAAAAAGTATAAAATATCTAGGAATAAATTTAACCAAGGAGGTCAAAGACCTATATAATGAAAGCTATAAGACAGTATAAAAGAAATCAATGATGACATAAAGAAATAGAAAGATAGTCCATGAATGTGGACAGAAGAATAAATATAGTTAAATGTCCATAGTACCTAAAGCAATTTACAGATTCAATGCAATCCCAATCAGAATCCCAATGACATTCTTCACAGAAATAGAACAAAGAATCCTAAAATTCATATGGGGCAACAAAAATCCCCAAATTGCTAAAGCAATTCTGAGAAAAAACAACAAAGGTGGAGGCATCACAATCCCTGACTTCAAAATGTACTACAAAGCTATAGTAATCAAAATAGCATGGTACTGGTACAAAAACAGACACACAGATAAGTGCAACAAAATTGAAAGCCCAGAAATAAAACAACACATCTATATCTATGAACAGCTAATCTTTGACAAAGGAGCTAAGAACATACAATGGAGAAAGGAAAGACTCTTGGATAAATGGTGTTGGGAAAACTGGACAGCCACATGTAAAAGAATGAAAGTAGACCATTATCTTCCCCTGTACACAAAAATTAACTCAAAACAGCTCAAAGACTTGAGGGTACGATGTGAAACCATAAAACTCCTAGAAGAAAATATAGGCAGTACACTCTCTGACATCAATCTTCTAGCATCTTTTTGAATACCATGTCTACTCAGACAAGGGGAACAAAAGAAAAAAATGAACAATTGGGATTTCATCAGGCTAAAGAGCTTCTGCAAGGCAAAGTAAACCAGGATCAAAACGAAAAGACAAACCACCAACTGGGAGAAAATATTTGCAAATCATATATCTGACAAGGGGTTAATCTCCAAAATATATAAAGAACCCACACAACTCAACAACAAAAATCAAACAACCCAATCAACAAATGGGCAGGGGATATGAACAGACATTTTTCCAAAGTAGATATATAGATGGCCAATAGGCACATGAAAAGATGCTCATCATCACTAATCATCAGGGAAATGCAAATCAAAACTACACTAAGATATCACCTCATATCTTTTAGAATGGTTATAATCACCAAGACAAAAAATAATGGATGTTGGAGAGGATGTGGAGAATAGGGAACCCTCATGTGCTTCTGGTGGAAATGCAAACTGGTGCGACCACTACGAAAAACAATATGGAGATTTCTCAAAAAATTAAAAATAGAATAGCATATGATCCAGCTCTCCCACTACTGGGTATTTATCCAAAGAACATGAAAGCAACAATTCAAAGAGACTTATGCAGCAGACTATGTTCACTGCAGCATTATTCACAATAGCCAAGACATGGAAGTAACCCAAGTATTCATCGACTAATGACTGGATAAAGAAGATGTAGTATATATATACACAATGGAATCTACTCAGCCATAAAAGAAGACATAATTGTCCCATTCACAACAAATGGATGGACCTTGAGGGTATGATGTTAAACAAAATAAGCCTGACTGAGAAAGACAAACACTGTATGATTTCACTCATATGTGGAAGATAAACTAACACATGGATAAAGAGAACAGATGAGTGGTTAACAGAGGGGAAGGGGTTAGGGGGTAGAGGGACACATATATATGGTGACTGACAAACAATAACGTACAACTGAAATTTCGCAATGTTGTAAACTATTATGACTTCAATAAAATTTTTTAAAAAATTTTTAAAAGGGTGAGTCCTCTAGAAGATAAAAGAACTAAGCCCCAACGTCCCCCGTGCTGCCTGTCATTTACTGCCTCTCAGCTCCAAATCCACCCTTCACTGTCCTGCCTGGGATGCTGGAATATTTTTCCCTTATCTACAAGCATGACCTTAACCTTTGTCAGCAGAGGACACTGGAGGGACATTGCCATAAGAACAGCCTTTCCTCCTGGCTCCTGTGTGTTTTGTTTCCTTCCTGCTCTTGCAGAGCTGGTCTGGTGTGAGGACACTAAATGAAGCTGTCCCCTAACAAATTTAAGGGACACTTGTGCACGTGGAACCCCAGAAGTTCCATGGGGGCTCCAGCTAGCTTCCTTGCAGCTAGTTCAGCAACAACATCCTCCACAGGCAGCTTCCCAGGAAGTCCTGAAGGAGATTTGAGCTGCACTCTTGTCCAACAGATGGATGGCCAGTGAGTTCCATGGGGACCCCAACTGGTGTCCTAGTGGCGAGGCCAGCAGCATCCTCCACGGGTAGCTTCCCAAGAAATTTCCCAAGGATGCCAGCAGGCAGCTTCCTGACAGTCTAGGACTGCTGGTCCCCAGTAGGGGCATTTCCAGCTTACCAGCCCAGCCCTTAACTCCAGAGCCACTTACAGACCAGCTCCAGCCTTGGCAACTCCGTGAACTTCTCTCCCATTCAGTGGGCTGTAACCACACCCTCCCATGACCGTGAGGTCTGAATCCCAGGCATGGGGATGTCCACCTTCCGGGTTAGTCCTTCCTTGGTACTCTCTCAGAGCCCTAGAGTATATTTTAGAGTTTTTTTCTATCCCCCTTTAGTAAAGTTCATGTAAATTGTTAGTAATTCTTTATACAAAACTTTCTTGCTCAATTACTGTTTGGTTTCTGTCTCCTGACTGGACCTTAACTGATATTCCCCCTTTGCAATTCCTTGCCCAGGTGACACTGAGTGAGACCTGTCACTTCTACAGACTTTTGTCAGTCTTCTCTAGAAAACAGGAATATCTGATTAGCTCAAAGCCAGGCAGACAGAGCTAATCCTTGGAGATCCAGTTGATAACTATAAAATATCCAGTTGATATCAATGCCAGTTGATATCTATTAAAAATCAACTTTACCCATTTTCCATTCAATTATTAACCACTGTTTTAATTATTACTTAATTATAAATAATGATTTAATTATTAAAACACAGTTTGAGAGAAAAAACATAAAAGCTGTAACAATTTCTGTTTTGCTGGAACATGTGGGAGTTGAGAAACCTCTTGCTGAAGTAAATAGTGAGGGAAACTCTGATGTCGTCCCACTCGCCCTCCCACTGGCAGCTTTTCTTCAGGTTTACCGTTGTCGAATGGCATTTTCCACCAGTGTCGGTCTCCGAAACGGCGAGGAGAGCGTGTAAGAGGAGCTCCATGCAAGACTAAAGTTGATCCGAGTCTTCTCGCGCTACTGGGCACTCAGCAAGGCAGGCCTCTTCAGTTACGCATGCTGCCTTCCCTGTAAGACAGATCTTTTCCAGGCTGTTAACCTGTCTACCGTGAAGCCCGGTGCTGCGGAAAGCCTTTGTGAAGGCAACGTGGTATTCTCTGGGCTGCCGTGGCCCGCCTGGAGCTTGGACCTCAGGCCTGGGGGGGACTCTGCTCTATGGGAATTTCAAACAGAAATTGTCCTGGAGTAAAAGCACCCTGAAGCTTTCAACAAGAGGAGAAGCTGGATGCAGCAGTCACACTGCTCTCAAGCAGGAATCAGCAGTCCTGACCTCTAGCATACAGACGGTGCAGAAGAACAGGTGGAAGGAGAAGATGGGCTGGGAGGGGGGGTACACCAGCTCCATCACATCTGGCTGGTTTGGGCAGATACAGGAAAACAGTAAATAAGGTAAGAGAGAAAGAAATAGATTCAAATCAGAAAACAGGAGACCAGTAGGACATCAAATCCAAATTGATTTTAAATAGTATAAACTGAAATGGCAAAGTAACAAAAATGAACTCTTACATCTAAGGTGTTTTTCTATATGGTCTGTGTTTTCTGATTTTAACTCATTGGATTTTAGAAGCTTGACTGTCATAGCGACAGGGAGGAGAAAACTTTTCCTCTCCCCTCTTAGGTTCCTGTGAATGGGAGCCTGCAAATTGAACTGACAAAAGACAGATCAACAAGAGAAAATGGTTTATTTCATATGCATATGGAGGGCCTCACAGAAATGAAGCGAAAACCTCACAGAGGCAGTCAGATCTAAAGGCTTTGTATGATTTTAACAAAGGGCAATAACCGGGTGGAGAAATGACGAGATAAAGGAAAAGGGTTTCAACTTCTAGGGGTGGTAAATTGTGGGAAGGGAAACAGAGGGGAAACGAATGGAAAATAAGGGTTATTTAGCAAAGTTTGCTTGTGTGGACCCATCTTGGTGCGGACTTTCCATCTTCGTCAAGGGCCATAAAACTCCCCCAAGAGAGGGGATTTATGACCGTCCTCACTTCTCAGCAATTTCTGTTCTTCGTCAGATAAGGAGGCTCTGAGAAGGCACTTTCTGTATCTGTTGATGCTCAGTGGGCTTCAGCTCAAAATAATTTGTATGCCAAAGTAGCATATTTTGGGATGGCATATTCTGGTCCCCTCCAATAGCAATAATGATTGTAACAAAACCTTGAATTTAACTGGAGATACGCAGACTTTCTAACAAGCACTATTATCATAAATGCAATGTTTGGAAATCTCTTGTTCAAAAATCAATTTTACATGAATATTAAAAGTTTTATAAATGCTGATTCCCACTCAGGAAAAAAAATCAATGCAGGAATTAGCCACACAGGAAAGCAACATAAAAAATGAAAAGTTACACCCAGCTTGCAGGAAACTGTGCCCCAAATAGGCAGAGGCTATTATGCTTCACAAAGCACTTTCATATTCACTCAACAAACCTATAATTACCACTACTAAGCATCAAGTACTATTCTAGGCACAGTGAATAAAACAGCAAAATGCTGGCGCCGGCGTAGTGGTTAAGTTTGCATGCTCTGTCTTGGCGGCCCCGGGTTCACAGGTTTAGATCCTGGGCGCAGACCTACACACCACTCATCAGCCATGCTGTGGCAGCGTCCCACATACAAAACAGAGTGAAATTGGCACAGATGGTAGCTCAGGGACACTCTTCCTCAAGCAAAAAGAGGAGGATTATCAACAGATATTAGCCCAGGGCCAATGTTTAAAATAAATAAATAAAACCAACAGGGATGGGAGTATCTTGATTATCTCATTTATTGCCTAAGAACCGTTTAAGGAGTAGATTCAAGAGATTGGTAGTTTGTAAATCACTTGGACAAAATCAAATTCTCATTGATGCTAACAGTAATAATAAAAAGTTTCCCTTTATGGAGCATTTATTGTATGACTGGTACTTTGTGAGCTAAGTTCTTTATGTAGACAATTTCATTGAGTCATTCAAAACTCAGAGAAGTAGATACTATTATTGAGGGAACTAAAAGACAGGTAGAAGCAGTTGTTAAAATTCAAAGTTAAAGCTGTGTTCCATGACAGCACTGCACCATGTCTAAGAGCTTGGCCGTTGGTCGTAAACAGCCCCCTCCTGCCCGGACCATTGCAGTAGTCTCCTAAGCAGGACCATTGCAGTGGCCTCTTCAGTAGTTTTCCCAACCCCATTACTGCTCTCTCCAATCTACCCCCCATATCGTGGCTAGAGTGCTAGTCCTAAACATATTTACTCATGCTCTTAACCTGTTCAAAACTGTGTCATACGGTGCTGCTCAAACCATAAAGTGTACACAGATGACCCAAGGGTATCATTAAAGTGCAGATTCCTGCACAGTGTGTCTGGGGTGGAGCCTGAGATTCTGCTTTCCGAGCAAGCCCCCAGGGGATGCTGGTACTTCTAGTCCAGGGACCACACTTTGCGTAGCAAGGCTATAATAGGTTGTCACCACATGCAGGGCAGAATCCAAACGCCCTGCTTCAACAAGCCTCATGCAATGACACTTTTCTGTCACACTCCTAGCTAGCTCCAGGGGGCCCACAGAACTACTCCATGGCCCGAGGAAGTTTTCCTTTCGCCTTGTTGGATATTATTTCTTAGGAAACAGTGCCCTTCCAGGCTGCCCTTCTCCACTCACTCCCAATTCCCCACCCCACCCCCAGACTCCTAGGGCTCCTCCCCACTCTAGGAGACTCAGCTCACAACCATTTTGATGAAGCCCCCTCCCAAGCAGAATTAACTACTCCCTTCTCTGCACCCCTCAGCACTTTGTACTATTTCAGAACGAGCCACCTTGAATGGCTAAATTTTGAAGAGCCTACTACTGTCTCCAGACATGTGGTCCTTGCCAGCCTAATTCACGTTTGTATTTGGGGTTGGGTTCGTGTCAAACATCGACAAATGCTCATCAAGTTGATTTGCACTGCGGACATTTAAATCCCTTTTAGAATGCTATTACGGTCACTGAAAGGATGTGTATGGAGCAGTGTCTCCCAAGACAGAGGGAGCTCATTGATTATCTGAGATCTTGAGTGGAAACCTCCAGCACCAAAATACCAGAAGATGAATCTCCTCTTGACCCTAACACTTCATCGATAGCCATAGGAGATGAGAGAGAAGAGAGAGGTTGGAAGGGTGGGAGAGAAAGAGGAGAGCAAGAGAAGAAAGGGCAGACACTACACTTGTGGCATCTCAAAGAAATCCTGACTTATATTTTGTTTTGGAGTTATTTGTTCCACTCAGCCTGAGCAGGGAAAGGCCAGCGATTCAGAGAGTTTTCAAACCATGTGTCACTTAGTTTTCCATTTCAGGGGTGACCTTGCCCTTTCCTCCGTTTCTATGTTTTTTAAGCACAATTTATTATTCCTGTCAGAAAGCTTTCTCAGAAATGTGGGCTGAAAAGCAACGAGAAGCACTTTCCGTGACTCAATGTCAAAGTGATGTTTTTCCCTCCTATCACCTTGTACTTTCTTAGATCTTAAATTACAAGAGTTATGCATGTAACAAGTTGTACAATGTGCATATGGGTTTTCTAGGTTAATGATCTCCCCACCAGTCCCCTCATCTCTGGTACAGATGGATTTAACATACATTTTAAGGGCAGAAAAGACAGGAATTGCTAATAGATAAGATTCAAAGGTGAGGGATCCAGGATGGCTCTGGTTGTTAGTCTGAGAGCAACTGAGGCTGGGTGGTGCCATTTACTGAGAAAACAGCCAGGAAGGACCAGCTCAGAGGAGGAGGGGAATCAGGAGCCCCCGTGTGGCCACAGAAAGTTTGTAGGGCATCCAAGTGAAGATTCTGAGTAGGCAGGCAGATATGGGTCTATTCTCAAGAGAGAAGCGCCATCTGGAGGTGATGTCTGAGAGTCATGGGCACAGCAAAGGCATCTACAGCAACGAGACAGACGGACGAGGACAGCAGGTGTGCACGCCCTGAGAGTGATTTTAAGGACAACAGCTCCAGCATTTAGCTATGTGTAGTGATTGCTCTTCGTTTCTAGCAAAGAGACCTTATCCCATACTAGGTTTTCCAGTTTCTTTGATTTTGTGTTTGTGCCTTTTAGGATTGGCTGCTTAAAATCTTATTAAATGGCTCTCTAGCAACTAGGAACATAACCACACTTCGTTGATATAGTGAATTATGTTAACAAATTTCTTTATATTGAACCATCTTTGCATTGATAGAAATCCTAATTGGTTTTGATGTATTATTCTTTTAATCTGTTTCTAGAACTGATTTATAATTCAGTATTCTACTTGGAATTTTTACATCTGTATTCATGAGTGAAATTGGCTTATAGTTTTCTTCTTTATGTCATCTTTTTAAGCTTTTGGCATTAAGCTTGTACTAGCTTTATAAAATAAACTAAAGAGAAAGCTTTCTTATTCTATTATCTAGCAGTGTTTCATTAACATAGAAATTATTTATTATTTAAAGCTTAGATTTCAGAGGTAAAACCATCTGAGCCTTGTGCCTTTTTAAATGGTCGTCTTTAATAAAGCTTCCAATTTATTCTATGTTGTTGATTTCTTCAAGTTTTCTGTCTCTTCTTGAATCAAATTTAGTAATGTATATTGATAGAAAATTGTCCATTTTCTACATTTTAAAATGCATTTCTGAAAAGCTGCATATAACTTTGTCTTGTACCTTTTCAAATATTTTTCTATACTTTGGTTATAGCTTCTTTCTCATATCATCTCCCTCTCTCTCTCTCTCTCTTACACACACACACAAACGCACACACACTCACCACGAACTTTCTACTTTATTGTTTTTCCTTTGTTTTATTTTTGGCAGAACTCGCTTTAGTTTTACTGATCCCTTCTTTTTCTTTTCTATATCATAAATTTTAAGCTCCTCCTCTTTTCTTTTAGCTTATTTTACTATGCTTTTCTAGTTTCCCACGTTGAAAATTTAGTTCATCCATTTTTAAGTTATGAAAGCATCTAAGAGCAGTGCATTTTCCTCTCAGTGTATCTTTAGCTGTATCCCATATGTTCTGTTCTCCTTCCTGCCCATTTGTAAATACTTTGTCATATTGATTTTATTTTCTCTTTGAATCAAGGGTCATTTAGAAGTCTGTTTCTTAATTTTCACAGGTTAGTTCTTTCTACCTTACAGATAGCATGTTTTTGTCACAAAAATAAGTGTCAAAGCCATGGACACCTAGAGCAACAAGTATAAATGAGACCTTCAGGGGATTAACAAGGAAGCATTGTGTGTGGTCATTTGGGATCAGATACAGCTCTGTTCCATCTAACTCCACTCTGTGGTTTTCCAGACACATAACCTCACTGTGATTCAGTCTGCCCATTATATATTGAGAGGAAGACAGTGATAATACCTGTGCCACCACTCAACAGAGTAATCACGGGCTCAAATGAGGACTTGAGGTGGCTGTACATTGGCCATAGTAGTGTTTCCTCGCCATGCCATGTGAGCGTTTACACTTAAAACTAAGCCACTAGGATATGCAATGGGAAGTGAGTGATTTTAATTTCTACTCTCCCAGCAGAGAACAACAAAGAGAGCTGAGTTGTGGATGCGGGAAAACAACCTGGGGGTCCCAGAAATAATCCAAGGAGTTGATGCTGAAACAGGCAGGACTTGAGGTGGTCAAGAGGCAGGGGCAAGAGCCAACGAAACGTCAATGTCAATGTCAACGTCAACTTATACTTGCTGGCAGGTGACACGTGAGATATTTGGACCACACTCTTACCTGATGCAGCGGAGCATTCTGACCCAGAGTCAGGTGCTCATGGGGACAGAAAGCCTGAGTTTGAACCTTGATCCACTACTTACCATCGGTGTGACCATGGAGAGTTGCCTACCCATCTCTGAGCCATGTTTTCCTCATCTGTGAGAATGTGCACGCAGCTTTTAGAATAGGGCTGGCATGAAGGACATACTCAAAACAGTGTTAACAATAATGATTAGCTAACAAATCACTCATAAAGTCACCTCTCCTCTCAAATATCCCTACTACAGGAAGATAGGTATTTGAAAGTGCTTTATGAGGTTTTTGTTGTTATTATTTCCTTCACTGAAAACCCATCAATCACCCCAAACTTAAACCCACACAGACACACACAGAATTTAAAAGTGGAAACAAGATGAGGGAAAAGTATTTCCCCAGGCTAAAAAGACAAAACCTCATCCTGCGGTTGAAATATTGTTTAAAAGAAGAAGACTGATATGTAAAGATGCCCCTCCCTTTACTCCTTCCAGCTCCTAGATTTGGGGGGGTCTCAGGGGTTTAGAAGTTTAGAAACCAGGAGGATGTGGTGGGTGTGTCCCAGCCTGGGATGAACACCACAGGGGTCTGCAGGGGCTGGGGGACCACCCTCAAATCTCCAAAAGGAAAATGTCAGGTCACAGGGTACTGTGCTGCCTTCTTCAAGGATGCCCATCACCAGGATGAAGGGGATGAAGGCGGAACAGGCTCTCCGGAAGTGGGGGCTGGCTTGCTTCTCAGAGCCCTCCGGCTCAGCCCCTCAGCACCCGGATCCCTGTACCTTCAGTGTCTTCACCTCCCCTCACTCTGGCCCCAGACTCTCCAGACTGTCCCTCCTGGACTGCCAAGGATCATGTCATTTATTTCAATCACTTAAAAAGACTCTGATGTGTCGCCATCAGCCACAGGCAGGAGCAGCTGCAGGCTGTGGGGTCAGGCACACTCCAAGTGGCTGGCAGACCCCAGTCACATCCATCTCAACCAGAAGTCCGTGTGCTCTCTTCCCTTTGCCTAGTTCTGAGCTTGCTCCCACTGTCATGCACTCTGTCTCCACACGCACACACTTGCATTCACACACACTCTTACACCCATGTGCACATCCACACAGTCACAGACTCACACACTCATTTTCACATACTTGTGCACACACGAACACACTTACACACATGTGTAGGCATGCCCACACTTTCACTCCCTCACACACATGCACACATGACCTCACAGCAGCAGCATGTGGAGGAGGCTGCCTCCAGGATGCGCTGGCCTGTGAGAGGCAGAGTGAGTCCTGACATCAGGATGTCTGTGTGTCTGTCTGGGGCCTGGGGGTGGGGACAGAGGTCCACACTGTTGTTCGTGAGGGAGGAAAGTTCATAAAAGGTCTATGTCTGGAGTGCATATGTGTACATCTCAAGGCCCTGCTTTTATTTATTTTTTTTTAAAGATTTTATTTTTTCCTTTTTCTCCCCAAAGCCCCCCAGAACATAGTTGTATATTCTTCGTTGTGGGTCCTTCTAGTTGTAGCATGTGGGACGCCGCCTCAGCGTGGTTTGATGAGCAGTGCCATGTCCGTGCCCAGGATTCGAACCAACGAAACACTGGGCCGCCTACAGCAGAGCGCGCGAACTTAACCACTCGGCCACGGGGCCAGCCCCTCAAGGCCCTGCTTTTAAACAGCTTCTTCTGACTTCTTTTCCTGACGACCTTAACAACCATTCTGCTAACGTGTTAACATTAACATTTTCTGTGAAGGTTCCACTTTTGGAAAAGAGCCCAGGAGAAACAGTCTCCTCCACCGCCTCACACCCAGAGCCCCAGACGTATTTCTGGGCCTGCGAATAGCAACTGTTTCTCTTCTGGCAGCTGGCGGCAATTCCATCTTCCTCATTTGGGGTTTGCCAGCATTCACTGCTGGTGGTCAAGATAGAGCTGGGAAAAGGTGATTAATTTTCTATCACTGTCGTGCAGAAATGATGACCACAAATTCTTACTTCTCCCCCCACCAAGATGTGGAGTCTATGTCCCTTTCCCTTGAATCTGGGCTAGACAGAGACTTTCTCTGCCCCCACAGAGTGCGGAGAGAGTGGGCTTGTGCCAGCTCCAGGCCCTCAAGAGCCTGGCAGGCTCTCTTCATTTGCTCTCCCGGAGCTCTCGGCCGCCGTGTAAGGTGGGCCACTCTGCTGGAGAGACCACGTGGAGAAAGGCAGGCACAGGCCAGCCACCCAGAGGTCAAGCCATCACAACAAAGGTGCCAGATATGAGAGGAAAGTCATTTTGTTTCTGCCCCAGCCAAGCTCCTGGTGCACACAGTCACACAGGTGACCCGTCCCCACCACCTGGAGCAGCAACGAGCTGTCCTGACAGTCTAGACCTGCCCTAGCCGGGCTGTAAAATCCTGTGTTTTGATTTTGAGGTGCTAAGTTTGGGGGCGTTTTGTTGCATGGCATGAGAAAGGTGATATACGGTGCCTCCTGGACCTAAGGAGAGTCTCCATCGGAAGGATCCATGAGCACGTTGACCTCTGTTCTATGCAACACACTATCACGATGCCTTATATCTCAAGCCCCTTGTCATGAGAATATATATTTTAGGATACATATATATGTGTAAAATCTCCTCCACAAATCAGGTGTAACCATCCCTATTTTATAACTAAAGAAACTGATGCTTAAAGAGCCATCTAAGGTCACATGTCTAGAAAATAATAGAACCAGCCACTGAACAACCCACATCTATCTGACTCCAAAGACGGGTTCCCTCTGATTGAGCGCTCTACCCCTTCATGACCCCGTGGTCCTTCCGCGGCCCTGCAGCCTGCCGACATTTCTCCTATATGAACAAGCGGGGAGTCTGGACACGGGAAACGTCGGTGAGCAAACAGCTCGCAATGTCCCCAGGGAACCCTCCCCGGCATTGGCCCTGCTTCTGCTGAGGGGGACACTGCCCTCCCCGGGGACCGCTGCCGTGGAGCACCAGCCACGAGCATTTCTCTCTCTGCAGGCCTGATCTTTTCCCAGCCATGCCAGTGTGAGCGTGTTTTGCCTTTTCCGATTTGTTTCATTTGAGTGAAGCACACCCTGGGTTTTAAGCAATAGGAACTTCACCAGAATTGATTTAAGATCTTTCTCCATCATTTCGCAGTGAAAATAAAAGAAAGCATAGCAGTCTGGCAACAAATTCAACCAGGAAAATAAAAAGAGAAGATTGGGGAGGGAGGGGAGAGATGACTGAGGGAGGAAGAAGGGGAAAGGGAGAGAGAATATAGGAACCAGATTCTGGAAGATCAGCCACTGTGCTGCTTTGGAGATGAAAGCCACGGTTCTCCTTTAATAAACCCTTGGAAAGCCCTCCTTCTTGTTCTGACCCTCAGTGTCCCAGGAGAAGCTTCACAAGACAGAGTCCTCCGCCCTGGGTCTGGCCATTTGACCGACATGCGCCTCACCTGCCGCTGGACTGGCAGAGGATTTGCTAGGCCAATGCGCCATCATTCTTTATTTCCAGAGCAATTTGCCTGGTGCACCCCATGGACTTTTGGGTGGCCTCAGAGTCACAGGACCAATGGACCTTCCCATCTGCTCCTGGCAGCACAGGAAGGAGGAGAACAGGTTCACCATCAGTCGGACTGACCTGGGCTCGAATCCCATCTCCACCACTCACTGGGTCAACTCGGAGAAGGGACTTAGCATTCCTAAATTTTAAGTTTCTAATCTGTAAAATAAAAACAATAATACCCTCTACATGTTGTTGCCAAAGAGGGGACCCCATCCTTTGTCATTGTCTCCCTATCAGAGAAGGGCAAAAACACACCTCGGGTGTAGCCGTCCAACATGGCTAAGCAGATCTACTTCAGAACCAAGGGTGGGATCGTGTGACAGAAACTGTTCATTGTCCCCCAGGATCCATTCCCTCTTCTTCCTAGTAAAAGGATCCCCTCTATTTAGCTGAGCACATGGCCACCTGAAATAGAGACTAAATGTTCCAGCGGCCACTCCTGCTAGGTGTGACCACATGACAAATTCAAGATAATGAAATCTAAGTGCAAATATCATGTGTGACCCCCGGGAAGACTCCTTAAACAGAGGAGGCCTGCCCTTGTTAGTCTTTTCCTCATTACTGCTGGCTGGAATGTAGATGTGAAGGCTGGAGTTTAGGCAGCCATCTTGAACCATGGGGACAGCATCCTAAGGGTGACAGAGCAACAACAAAGGAGGCTGAGTTACTGACGATCACAGAGGTGCCAAACCTGCCCGATTCCTTTAGCTAGGAAGAAAGAAACTTTTCCTACCACCATTAAGTTTTTCTGTTACCCACAATTTAACTTAATCTTTACCAGTATTGGAAGTGAACATTCTTTGTGGTGACTTTGCTCTCACTCTGTGCTCAAGAATATGTTTTCCAAGAAAGTTTATTTCTGATTCCTTAAAAATTTAGTCCATTTGACATGCTGCCTGAAACACTCATCTTCTTCAAGTAAGGACAGTGTTGGACACCAAACCAGTGTGCCTGTTAGCAGAGTCAACAGTTAAAATATTCTAGGAATCCTAGCAGCTTCTGGAGTGAAAAGTTAAATTTAAAAGAAAGACACGGGGTCCTGCCCAGTGGTGTAGTGGTTAATTTCGTGCACTCCATTTTGGCAACCTAGTGTTGGCAGGTTTGGATCCCAGACACAGACCTAGCACTGCTGGTCAAGCTGTGCTGTGGTGTCCCACATAAAACCAAGGAAGACTGGCACAGATGTTAGCTCAGGGCCAATCTTCCTCACCAAAAAAAAAAAGAAAAAAGGAAATACTTGGGGTACCTGCCACATCAAACCATGTTATATTCCTCAATAATGAAAATCATAATTGTATCTCACATGTTCTCCCGTGAACTATGTGACAAGTGAAATGTACTTGGCGTGCAGTATTTCATGTAATCTTTCCACCAAACTTGTGATTCAGTACTATCATCATTCCTGTTCTGTGAAGGAGATAACCGAGGCTCTCAGCCACCTCACCAGCACCTTCCCAAAACACAGCAGGAACTGTGTCAGTTCATCAGCCAGGCCCCTATTCCCTCATGTGCTCTCATATCTAAATCTGAAGAAGATGAAAGGAAAAAGCCCTTCTTAGTGCTGCTGTGTGGACAGAGACGCGCTTCTGCAGACGTGACTCCTGAGGGCGGCAGGCTCTCGCTGGAGGAAGGGTCTTTCCCCCCGTGGCCCCTTACACGGTCCCCCACCTCACACACAGCCTCCCGAGCTGGAGGCAGGATCTGGGTCAACATCTGCCCTCTCTCGATTTATGATATTTCGTTTCAAACCCCATTGATGTCTCTGGCATTGACAAAGCTTCTGAACCTCGTGTTGGCTCCTGAGCTCGGTTTTGAATTGTGTATTCATACCCTCAATCATTTCCAAAGACCCAGCTTCAGGCTCAGGGATAAATTCCACGCTGTTCTCTAAATTTATCACCAACTTAATTTGGCATTTGTACTTGTCTCCACTTGAGTTACCAGGACGTCTAGTTTAGATGCCGAAGTCGAGATCCTGACTCAGGTTCCGCTCCCCAAATCTCACAAAAGAAAATTCTGGATGCATAAAGAGATCAGGCAAAATAAATATTTAGCCCTTTACATTACCATCTAAGATGATTTCGTGTTAGACAAAATCAATAAATATACAGACTTTCGTCCTAAAGTAGAATAAATTATCCTGAAATACGGAACCTCTCTCAAAACAGTACTGCAAATAAATTCTCACTGGAGTGAGAATGGTCCTCTCAGGCTGAAACCAGAGTACAGACTGAACATGTTGATGACACCTTAAGTAGTTCGACGGGTAAAGGTTCCTGAGCATTCGCCGCTGAGGAGCCATGTTCTGATGAGAGGTGGTGAGCTGGACTCCCGTGAGGAAGGCTGTCTGGGTTGGGTCTGCTCTCCCGTGTCATCAGCAGTCTCGGCATCCTCCATTTGCGGTGAAATATGCCCAGTGAGCTGGGGCCGGTGCAGCTGGTGTGGTCTGCAATTACCCTTGAAAAATGAGCAATCTCGAGCCTTGTGCTGGTGTCCAAGAGCATCACAAACTGTGCTCTGTCGTACCCTCTCAGAGCCGGTGTGCACACAGGCATTTCAAAGGGAACGTGTGGGCTGCACTGGATGTCTCCACATGTACCAGCTCAGGATTATTCAGGGAGACCTCTGGAGCCCATGAACAAATACTCCAGACACACCTCGAGACCGACGGGAAATCCACTCATTAATTCACTAAGGTGAATCAAGCCTGTACATGCGCCCAACATCGTTCCAGCTGCCGTCCATAAAGCAGACAAAACTCCTGCCCTCGTAAAGCCTCCAGTCAAGAGCAGGGACATGGGCGATATAGAAAATCGGTGTGTGAATATATACCGTGTGTGAGAAGCACCTACTGCAGATGCTCTGAGCGCCACACCTGTATCCCTAGGGCATCCCCCATTTGGTACCAACCGAGGGCTTCCTCTCGCAGGCCAGGGAAGTTAGGCCCTTCTCTGGCCACAAGACTGTGATTGGCCTTTAGGAGACATGGCCAGAAATGCTGGTGACTTAATGTCCCCACAGTGACCCTCAACCAAAGAGCAGCAGGAGTTGCTGTGTTTGCCTCTCAGTTCCAGCTCCACCCTCACTGGCCTCCTGGGATGCTGGGACATTTTCCCCTTGTCAACTGGCAAATCTTAGACTTGGTTGGAAGAAGGTGCTGGAGGACCCTCGAGAAGGAAGAGGCTTCTCCTGGTTCTGGTACACTCTCTCCCTCCGCTGGCTCCTCCAGGGAGCACCCAGGGCACTCACACCACCCTCCCTCCCACCCCCAGGGCTGTCAGCAACACTAGCTCACGAGTAGCCCCCCAGAGAGTTCCGCAGCAAGGTACCTCCCCAGGGATGACTTCCCCTGACCCCCCCAGAGGGTAGAGCCCCAGCGAGTCCCACAGATGCAACCCCTCAGCAAACTTCACCACCCTGCAGGCCTCAGCCATGCCCTCTCCAATTAGATCTGGATTTCTGCCCTGGGGCAGGGGGGGGATGCTCTTCAAGACTCCTTCCTTCCTTAGTGCTCTGCCATAGGGACTGTCCCCTTTATCTGCTACTCCTGTGCTCTTTATGGCTCTCTCTTACACCTTAGCAGGTAATACCCTGACATACTTAATTCTTTATGTTAAGTTTTCTCTGTTCAAATTACCATATGGTTTCTGTCTCCTGATTGGACCCTATCTGACATACGTACATTATCTTTTTTTAAATGACTATTTCTTTCTTCAGTTCCTAGCTCAAAATACTAGGGACATACACCTCCAAGCATCCTAAACTTCTCTGAACTATTATCTCCACCTAAAAACTCTGAAAAGTATGTATTCAGGAGCTGGAAAACCATCACCTTTTTCTTGACAATTCCACTTTCAAGACTCTATAATAATCTGAAGAGTGAGCAAAACTTTGAGCAAGAGATGTGCATTGCAGGCTTGTTTATAATATTTCAGCCTCTTTCTCTTCTTTCATAAAAACTGATTATAATCTATATTATTTTATGTTACTTGTCTATTCTCTTGCCTTCTGAATTTCCAACCCCCGCTGGAGCTTAAGCTCAGTGAGGGCAGGTACCATTTCTGTCCTGTTCATCCTTGACCCCGTGAGACTGGATGAGGTCACCTTGGGAGCCAAGGTAGGAGAAAGAAGGGATCTAAAGCAAGTTGGAAAGGGATAGAGAGAAACTCTGTGGAGAGTGTGAAATGGAGCCTGTGCACATCCCCCCGCCCATTAGGGGAGGCTGGTGTCATGGCTAGAAGGAGTTTTGCTGAGCGGCCACCCCCACAGGTGCACCTGTTACCAACAAGACACCAGAAGAGAAGAGAGAGAGCAAAAAGGTGCAGCAGGGCAGGTGAGGCAAAGACAACCCCAGACCCACCCAGGGCCCAGCAGAGCGAATTGGCTTGGAAAAGATCCATAAGGCTTGAAGGATCCTTCCAGGAAAGCCAAGAACCTGGTATCCAAGGTCATGTGTGTGTGTGTGTGTGTGTGTGTGTGTGTGTGTGTGTGT